>NC_047131.1:13473410-13773410 GCF_009829125.3 Periophthalmus magnuspinnatus | reverse complement strand
CCGTGTGGCCCCATAGGCAGGGATAAGGTCAAGTCCAGTGTTAATGTTTTTAGTTGTGTAATACCGGAGATGGGTTATACTCAGTTACATGTACATTTTTTTGTACCACTCCTTCAGATATGATCTTTCACATTTTTGTGGTCTATTCTTTGAATGATTTTTTTCCCATCAGGCCTATTTATAGTTTTGTCCTTCGAGTTACATTAACTTCAAATTACAGTACACTTGACTAATTTTATTAGACCACTTTTTTTTTTACTCCTACTCAAGTAGCCTAATTATTTTGAAGTCACAGTACTGTTACTTGTTACTTGAGTACAATTATGCACTTCTTTAAAATTGGAAATTATTATTATTTTTTTTTACTTTTATTAGTTATTAATTGCTAACACATACTATACTTTTAGATTTTTATATATTTATTGTTTTGAAAATGCTATATTTATCGAAAACAACGTATTAACACGTTTTCTTGAGTCATGTTGCATTACGTGTTTTCAAAACTACAGAGTGGTGAAGTGAATAACAATAAGTGAGTCATCATATGCCATAAAATAAGGCCAAATATCACAAACAATATCAGTATTACAGTAAATACAAAAACCATTTCGTGGGTAATTTTATTAGTTCGCACGTGCACCCTCTCCTCATGGCCCCGCCCTGCTCTCGAGGACTCCCCTCTCCCATGAAGCCTGGGAGGAGCCCCTGTTATGACGTCACGCACGCCCTCCCCGCTCTCTCGATCATTTACATTTTCTATGGGTCCCGACTAGTAGTGTATCCTCCTGCCCGCTGTCGCTGCTTGTAGTCAACACTCCTCCGAGCCGTCCCACCTTCAACCTCAACCCGGGGAGCAACTGTACACCCATGCTTGGACTGGACCGCTTTGCTCGCTTTAAAAATTCACGAAGTTGACTTGGACACTTCACGAGGAGGTAGGTGTGTGCGTCTGCGTGCGTCTCGGGTCGTACTGTTTTCTTTTTTTCCCGTAAAGCGAGCGAGCCCCAGCCGTTGGAGGAACTAACAAAGCCGCACGTTGTAACGGTCCACTGGCACGTACGATGGCTTAGAAAAGTGCTAGTTTACGAATTAAAAACTGAAAATTTGCCAATAAAACACGGGCAAAACAAGTAAAAAACGTAGTAGCGCTGGTTGAAACTCTATTGTCTTGCCTTTTGTTTGTTTTCAGCGCTTGACTGTAGTAGTAGTAGTAGCCAGTGGGACAGTTAGAGAGATGTTGAGATTGGAGTCGATTTTGGAGCAGATAAGGTGTTGTTTTTGCGGGTTTATTGTTGTAAAGTCTTAAAGTAGTACAGTTTTTCTGGACATATGACATAACTGTGCGTTTTTCATAGTTATTCAGTCAATTTTGAAAGCGTACAACAAAGCAATTCACCACCACTTAGCCTGAAAAATCGTACGTTAAATTTTCAGACAACGTGCCTAGCTTGTACAATTGGGTCATAAATAGTAGCCGGAGCATTGTCACCCAGTTTTTGTTGTCCTGGCACATGGGTTGGGTGAGATTTCTGGGCCCTTGGGTGCTGTCATCATTGAGGAGCCAACTGTCACGAGCTTTTGCCCAGACAAGTCTCAGAAATGTGCCAAATGCGAGTTTCGATTCGACTTGACTGATTCTTTCAAGTGTGTGGTTATCTGGAAAGAAAGTGGGGGAGAACTTTTATTATTGGTATCAGAAGTGCTGTGTAAAACTGGTAAAAGTTCCTGTTGGCTGCTGGTTTTTTATATTAATGCGTTTTGAGTGACTTCTGGAGAGCCTATCATTCATATTTCACGTTTAAAGCCAAATTATTTAACTTTTAGATAAAATAAAAGCATGCTCTTACAATTTGGCTGTAGAAAAATATGCATTCTTATTGTGGGCAGGCTTGCATCTCCACAAACCTGACTCTTATTTGGTCCAGCCTGCTTGTTTCCATGTATGTGTTGTACTTTTTGCTATAATCTTGTACAGTATGGCATAAAACTCATCTTCGGAGAATGTCTGAAAGTATGGCTTTAACTTTCTATTTCCATGGAATCATGCAGGTGACCTTGTGGCCACCTCAAGAAAGTTACATACTACGCCTTTTAAAGTAAATATTTTGGACAGTTAACAAGTACAATTACCAAAGCTTTGATTACTGAGCTTGGTAGCCGGGAGAGGTCACAAGGACTGTTGCGTTGAAAAGTCAAGCAATTTAGATGAGGCTTAACACAATAGCTCCTAGTCTCAAAATGTATGTGTTTGTTGGAAGACAAGGAAAGCAATGAAATGATTATAGAACTAGCCTGGATTACCATGTAGTGACATCACAAAGTAGATCTGAGCATTTTGAGATCTGGAGACTGGTTGGACTGAAAATTCAGGATCTCTCAAACATGGGTAAATGATACAAAACGCAACTCCAGCAAATATACCAGTGAATATAGAACATTCATTCATGACTTTTTACCATTCATGAGATATAATATTTTGTTTTAAAGTGTCAATCGCTATGGCAGTGGTTCTAATTTTTTCATCATTCTGAGACCCATGGAAGGGCTATTTTTGACAGACTGGTTGAGATGTTAAGATTTTTTGAGAAGTTGGCCTTTTGTAGATTCAAATTATAATTCTGTAAACATACGTTTCAGTTTTTATTTTTACTTGAATTTTATTTTAATGCATAAACTACCTCTTTTTAGCCACATGTGTTAAGAGTGGAAATAGCAGACTGTTGAATAGCATATTCTAATTTACTGGTTCTCAATCTCCCACAACCCATCTTTGCGGGGAGAGTTTTGTTCATCTAGACACTGCCCCTGTGGCTAAAAACAGTCCTGTCCCTCTGCATACAGATAAAACGCCTACCGGTACTTATTTTCCAAGCTGTTCGGAGAGAAACAAGCCTAATGAGGAAATACATTTTAACATGCATTAATGCAAAGATACATGTGTACCATGATACAAGATACAGATACAAGAAGGTAGTCAGCCTTTCATAACACCTCTCGACTCGCCCCACTATGTAGGCTATTGATCATTTCTTTGCCAAATCGGACTCACTAAAGTGGGTCTAAAGACAACGCATGCATCACTAGTCCATAGCCCTTGTTTTATCACTGGAATTGTTGCCTCACAAAACAAATAAAATAAAAAAAAACATTTCTTAATATCAGATTATTCATGCAGCCCTATTTTAATAGCCCATATCTTTGGGTTGGAAGAGGTGACCAATTAGAAAAAAATGGGTCACCAGATAAAAAGTTTGTTAACCACCATTCTAATCAAATGTATCAAAAGTGCTTGAGGTGAGTTAAAAGTGGTTTAAAGGGTACATATATACAGGGAGGGGTCTAGTCTGAGCACATGTGGTAATCATTTGGACCGGGGACTTTGTCAAATGTCTTACATGTGTTTTGTGATGTGGTCTTCACCTCCTCCTCCTCCCTCTCTCTCCCTCTCTTCCTTCTCTTCTCTCCATCTCTGTCTCTCTGCTTGCGTGTTGTGCTTCCCGTCTTGAGCATGCTGTCACTGCTTGGTTGTTGTGAGTCAGGTTCGTATCCTGCTGCCTGCCAAAGGAATGCCGCCCGTACTCCAGGAATGTGGGAATTACAGATGGTCAGAGTTTCCCGTTTCTAAAAAGGTACATTTTTTTCTTCAATGGACCTAAGCCGTAGGATATTTTGGCTCATCCCAAAAACAATTTTGCAGTTTTTTGGAAAGAGATTTCTTGTATTGGGTTATGTAGTAAGGGAAAGCTTCAAATAAGAGAGGTAGATAGCTGGTATAATCTTTAGGATGGACAAAATATTATCGATATTGGCCATTCCATGGGATGGTTTTTGTGGGATGTGAGATTTTGAAGCCCAATATATTGCTAAAGAGAAATGACACAATAAAATATCATATTGAAACTACTGATATAATAACAACAAAGTAGAATAATCTCAATCAATTTTTTTTAAATGTACAGTATCATTAAAAGGCATTCTGAGCTGCAAAAAATGTATTGCAGAATTAACCTACATTTAGTCATGGAAGTTACTTACTTTATTATTACTTAAAAAAACAACAACCTCCCCACTATTGCAATGAAAATATACATAAAATGTATATTGAGCCCGAAAATATATTGTTCCAGCTATCATTTATTCAATGATAAACTGATATAGTAATTATCATGACAGGCCTAACTGAAAGAACAACAAGAAGTAAGAAAGTAAGTAAATACAACCTCAGGTATGTTTTTGATAAACAATATTACAACATGATGAAAAACTTTTAAAAATGACAATTAGATCAAATTTCTCCTTTACATGATGGCCAGAACACAGAGACAAATATCAGATGTCAGTATCACCTGCGTGGAATCTATTTGGAACCATCACTAAATACCGTGTCAACCCAAAGCACTATCGACCTCCAAAGTGGTGAAGGGGGTGTTAACAGTGTAGCAGTGGAAAGTAACTTTCTGTTTTGCATATGGTGATGAGGGAACTCCACATTCCTCCTACTATTTTAATAGTATTGTCTACTGTTCCTAGTCATTTTTTGATATTTGAAGGTAAACTAGGTAAATTTGCCCCTTTTGTGTTCAAAAACAGTCAAACTGTGCTGCTTCTACTGACTACTGGAATTTCAAGCACTACGTGACATCACAAAAGACTGCCCTGATCACAACCAGGTCTTTCTGATTACAAATACCAGGGGCAGACTTTGAAGTGTTAGACCAATCACACTTTGTACCTCCAGACCCCACCCCTCCTCCCCCCTCACTCTCTTCTTTAGTCCTCCAGGTACTCCCCAGTTTAGCCGCTCAATTTTAAGTGTGATTGTGGGTGGAGTTTAGGTGTTAAGTTCCACTTTAAGATGTAAAGGCTTGACTAAACCGGGTCTAATACAGTAGTATGGCTAAAATAGACTCTAACAGACAAAAACATTTAGGGCCACAGAGGCTGTGCTTACACCACGGGTTCAAAATCACTGCTATAGGTCCATTTGAGCGAGCAGACAAAGGCGTTCACATAGAGGGTTAAATGTGGATGTAAAGTCAGCCGGTGGTTACTGTAAATTACATGTTTCTAATGCTATGTGTGGAACTGGAAAGCCTCACTGACCCAGAGTATGCCCTTCATTTGAATGACCACAGCCTATGTTAACTACTGCACTATATGTAATACAAGGTTATCACAATATAGTATTCACAATATCCATAATGCATAAAAACCTAATGAGTGGAAATAGTTTTTTCCTTACAAATCAAGTAAAATAATTGTTTGGTCCTAGTTCCGTCTTAAAAATATAAATTAATGTAATAAGACTGTTTCCTGGTCATGGTTGGCCCAGAAAGTCTGAACGTTTGAACTTTTATTTGTACAAAGTTGTTTTGTGTTTACATGAGAGATAAATAACAGCTATACCTTAGGTCAGTTTTGTCTTATATTAATCTTGTTTTAAGGAAATAAATGCTGTTTTAGATACTACTTGACACTAAAACATATATCAAAACCTTATACTAATTTGAGTTTAAAAAGTATGCTAATAAGACAAATTGTGACTTTTATGAATAGTTTTAGAGTGATCCTAATCTATATTAACTATTGTAAGTCCACATGTTTTTATTGTATTTATTGTATAGAAATTAGTGTTGATTATCAAGCCTTTTCCCAACACTGAGTTTGAAATGTTAGTATGGTGAAAACACAAATGCAAATACGGTAACAAATTCTGTCTTTTTTGTCATACTTAACTTCAACTTGTCATACATAACTTCAAAACCCATCACTGTACTCTCTATGGAAAAGTAGGTTGGCCATCACTATCTCTTAGAAGAGAACAGCACTCTATGAGAATGTATTTATAAGGAACTACTTCATAGACAGCCGGAATATCTCACCTGTTTGTTAATCATTGATATGGGAGCATTTAATATAAGATCACATGATTGTATAAGTCTAAGGCCTGGCTACACCAGAACTGAGATGGGGAAAAGGGGCTGTTGGCTGTTTTGCTTCACAAAGATTGAACATATTTCAAGGACAAGCAAAAATGGATACTTTGGTGCCACAAATGCAATTTAATAATCTAGTAACAAACATCTATACTCACACCCGCAACTGTTTTTAGTGTTTTAAATTGACTTATGTGCTCTCCCTGTATAAATACAATTTAAATAAATAAATATAGTAATCTCAGTTTTTATCAAAGTAGGCTTGTATTTATTGTCAAAATTCTACATACAAGTGTCTGACCTGTCTAACCTCAGTGTATGTTGACAGTCATTGGTCTGCGGGCTCCTGGATCGCATTACTCAGACCACAGCACACTCACCCAGGCTCTCCTCTCTCTCCTGACTCCAGCGCTATGCTAGCTCCAGACTTAGCTGCATTACTCCGGCGGTTTCCCTTGTAATGAGCTATGTCAACAAAGACTGAGCACTCCGTCTGCAGCCCAGTGCCTCCTTTGTGAACCAGGGCCATACGTGTTTATTTGGACTTAGTTTGAATGTGTCTTTTCACACTTTAACACTTCAGTGGTTGTGGTTGTACGTGAGTAGGATCACTTTACTTTATTTTGCGTAGTTTGGAACTTTTCGCAGTAAGTTATATAAGTGGTATCACATGGCTTGTTCTTCAGCTACTTTGTCTGCATTTGACCCTTAGCTACTGGGACAAATTAGAGAAGCCATAATGCAACTCAATGTGAAAGTATTCAAAATACAGTGCTTTCATTGGACCTAACTGTAACAGAATATGTTATAAAAAATATATTTTACCGCAGGTATTTAGTATTCTGTAACTAGTAGGGCTGTAGCTGAAATAAATCCCTGGTTGAATGACATGCCCTGTCGATTGATTAGTTGGCTAAAAAGGTGGCATGGCAATAACGCTCAAAACGATTCTGACCCAACTTGCACTCATGAGACTACACCTGCACGGAAGCTTATGCAAAACTTACTCTTTATGCAGAAAAAAGTACTAGGAAACAATAATTTATTTGTCAAAAGACTCAAGGTTTGGCATTAATGAACCAATGGTGCGACGTTGGAGGCGGCAGCGGGAGGAACTTGGTCAATGTAAAAAGATGACAAAAACGTTCAGAGGAAATAAGTGTAGATGGCCCGTGTAGTTGCTGTTTTATGTTCTAAACCTGCAGATATGATCATCCCATGTTAATGGCGTGTTGGTGCCCATTTTCAGGCACAGTTTAAAAAAAAAAAGTGTGTCTTAAATTAAAACAATGTGTGTGTTAATATATCATGTTACAACATGAAAACCTGCGGCTTATATTCAAGTGCGGCTTATTTATGTACAAAATATATTTTCTTTTAAAATTTAGCTGATGTGGCCTATATTCAGGTGCGCTCAATAGTCTGAAATTTATGGTAATACAAAATTTTAATATTGCTAAAGCTTTGCAAATGTTTAGAGTGGATGATTTGTGGCACTTCTCTTGGGCAGTGGCTATATTTGGCAGTGGGATACGGGAAGAATCAAATGAGCTTTTATGATGCTTTTTATGGCTTTATTCCAAAGGATAAATGACCTGTTATTAATAAGATTGGAGATGCATAACAACTGTAATATTTAATTTTCTATTTTAGTTCATGCACAGGTACCCTATGCCTTTTAGCCATTGTTTGTCTCCATATCCACAATGGCCTGGTGACTTATAGTTGAGTCCGCAACAGATGGGCTAACAGTCTTTTGTTTGCTACTGCTTTTATTAGCATGTTTTGTTGTTGTTTTTGTCCCTCCTCCCTTTTCTCCCTTTTTGCGGTTGACTCCTCTCTTATGATGCAACACAAACATGAATGATGCAATCCACGGATCCGGGTATTACTAGGACAAAGGACGTGTTTACATTGGCCTGCGGTCTTGGTCGCCACGGTTACGGCATGGTTATGACGGTGTTGTTTTGGTTTTGAGTTTCAGAGAAAGATAAAGAGCTAGCATGATTGTTTGGATTATGGTTTTGTTCGCTGAAGAAATATCCACTTTAGCTTGTTTGTTGTGTGGGCATAGAAAATATATTGATTTTTACACAATCATGGTAATGTTATTATGGTACAGGGCTGGTACTGTTATCCTACCCACAATGCTTTGCTTCTTGTGGGTTGTCGGTTGGAAGTCTTGCGAGATTGGAGCACAGTGGAATTGAATTAGGCTCCTTGTAAGCCTGGATCAAGATATAGAATCTAGTGAGTATATAAGATCTGACCTCAGCATACACAATATGCAAAGGAATGAACTCTAGGTCTGTCACGATCGCAAATTGAAGTGCGATATATTGATGAAGTAAATATAGACAATAAATGATAATACTGAAACTAATGATCCAAGAGTAGTTTTTAACCACAAAATCAATTCTAAATCTACAATACTGTAAAAAATAATGAGCTGCAACAGCAGAATGAAACACTTTAGTCATACAAGTTATTAATTCAAGCTTCTATGGCCCAAATCTTATCATGTAGCCAAAAAATAACCAAACATTTCCCAGTAGTGCAAAGAAAAACTATACAGGATAAATACAGAGCCCCAGAAAATATTGTTCTGGCTTTCGTATATTGAAGTCAATATAGTTATCATGACAGGCTTAATGAAACCATGATTACAGATTTAAAGTTCCTGTACCCAATTTCTTTCCATATATCTGAGATAAATGGGTCTTACCCCAGCACAGATATATTGTATATTCAGCTCTTGAGGTCAAAATAAGTTTGTGTGCGGTCTGCATCTAATTATAGAGCATTTTATTGTCCAGTAATCAGGAAGTGTGCGTCAACATGCTAGCTGTTAGCTTTACTGTCATGGCAAAACCCCACATTGGTCTCTGAGAGTTGTGAGAAGTGCTTTTAAACTCATAATGAATAATTAGGATGCTCTGAATGAATAAGGTAAGTGACGATAACGTTAGACCACTGCAAACTGTTCAAAATAAACTGTTTCTGTTTTTCATGTTTTTAAGATTGAAAAAATCAGGAATGGCGCCTTTTAAATGCAAGATTACAGTAGGGGTATATACATATATTTCCTTGTATGCACAGTCTTTTTTTAATCTAAGTTAACATAAGTTGTTTTTGGAATGAGTGTGTGTATACCTGCTATCAACAGACAGCACAGCTTGGATGGAACGTTAAGAACTTGGCCAGATGTGCCAAACGTCCATAAAGATGCATGATCAAAAAGTATATAAAAAGTAAACAAATAACCAGTAGTACAACATAGGGCTGCAAGATGAATTGCAATCAAATTGGAATTGCCATTTGAATAGACGTAATTAGCAAATTGCTAAGAAATGTTTGAATTACTGTAATTTCCTCAACAAATAACAAATCTCCTTATTCTTCATAAAAGCTGCTAACCCTGTAGTTTAGATCTTGTATTAGTATGTCAGTTCAGATTTCATTATTTTTGTCTGGATATGTTTGAAATGTGAACTTTGAACAGAGTCCTTTTATTAAAACATAAATCGCAAGTGTAATCACAATGTTTTCAGACAAATCGCAATTGAATATTTTTGTTCAGCCCTACCTGACAGAAAACTCCATGTTGGATGTTGAGAATAGAGCTTGTAATCGAATGTCAAAAAACTTTGTTTCTTGTCAGATTTGCCAATTGTCCAAGGAGACAAGGAGGAGCAAAAATACTATAAAAAGTCATACAAGCCAATAAGCTGTAAATACATTTATTAGACTCAGAATAGGTCTAAACTTTAGTATTTTATATCCTAAAATCTCCATTGGTTTAACATTAGGCTAACTGAAAATTCCATGATGTGTGAGATACAATCCCAATCTCTGTATCATCTACAGACAAGATAACATTGAAGGTTTACAAAATTGAAAAATATTTGTAGATCTGTTAAAATGTTTGTTTAAAAAAATAAAAATAAATCATAAACTTGCAGTAATTTTCTCAATAGGTGTTTAACATAATATTTCTATATTTTAAGTTTGCATTCCATTCATTACTTTTTATGCAAAACTTGATTCAACTTGACTGATTCAGACAAGACAACTGCAGGCAGTGTTGCAAAATTAGGGAAGAGGATGCAGTGAAGCACTGTGATATCTCCAGAAAAGGGAACAACCCAAAGTAATATGATTATAAATTATCTGATTGTAATTTATAGTCTTCAGAGTCCCACAAAGCACTGATACAGATGGTACAACTTCATACTGTAGAAAGACACTAAACTGGCTTAACTGAAACTATTCAAAAGACCAAGACCTCACAGCTAATTTGATTGGTCCTGGACAAATGTTGTGAGCCAGTAGAACTAATCAAGTATCAGACACATGACTATGATGGACACTAAAATAGAAATGCATGCTTGGGGGAAAAAACAGTTCCTTCTTTTGTAGGTTATGTTGCTTAGGGTTTTTTGCAATCTTTATATAACTTGTGGGGAGAGAACTGTAAAGTAACTTGTGTATTACATTGGCATATTGTCCACATATTGACAGACTTTTAAAAAATCAGGCCAGATGAGTGTTGTCACGACACTAAAATTTCAAACTTGATTTACATACTAAGGAATAGACTCGATACTCAATACTGATTCCGATACAATGATGATGATAAAAACACTCTTTATTTAGACAATAGAATGTGATTTCCAATATTAAATAATAGTACTTTCTTTTCTATTCCCACGTGGCCTTATATTTGTGTAATCCCTCAGTATTCCAGGTAGCTTCCATAGTGGTCCATGGGTGTATACTAGTCTATGTGTCTTATACTTGTTCTGAAACAGCTCAAGATCATTCTAAAGCTATTCAGTAAATGTTCATTTCTGTCGTGTGGACGGGACTTTTTTGTACTGATACTCCTGATACTGCTCAAATGAGTATCTAGTTTTGGTACTAGTTTAAAAAAAATATTGATTAGTATCTGATTTGACGACCCTACATCAGATTAGAAACATCAAAACAAATAGTTACTTTGTTGAACTTTTTCTACCATTTTTTTTATACAGTATTTTGGTATTTTCTTACAGTGATGTCAGTAGGGCTGATTTAGTAATGCCACTGACTTTGTTATTAAAAATAAAGGGGTTTTCATATGCATTTTAGAGTGAACAGTAGGATATAGATCCATAGACCACTCTGGAACCCACCTAGATGTCAGAGGGATTACACAGATATAAGACCACATTGCAGTATAAAAGAAAGTATATGATTTAATGTTGAAAATGACATTCTGTTACTGTATTGCTTGTATAGTAGTAATTTTACATTTCACTAGCAGTATTTTTTACATATTTTTACACTGTTTGTCCAGTTAACACAGCGTAAACGTCCTCTTTGTTGCTTTGTTTCTCCAATACCTGCCTTTGAGCCCACTGCGCGCCTGTCTGGTTGCTCACGGTAACAGTTGTTATTGGGGTCTTCTGTACCAGCATGTAAACAAAGAAAGACCCTGCCCAGTCCAACTCGGTGTGCTCTCTGGCGAATCGCAGCGCAGCCTCGGACCAGGATCGACCAATCTGCGGTGAGGAGAGGGGCGGTCCTCTGCTCCGGATGGGAAAACAGCAGTGGAGCACAAAGCTTT
Source organism: Periophthalmus magnuspinnatus (assembly GCF_009829125.3). NCBI lineage: Eukaryota > Metazoa > Chordata > Actinopteri > Gobiiformes > Gobiidae > Periophthalmus > Periophthalmus magnuspinnatus. The sequence continues at coordinate 13,761,866 of NC_047131.1, read as the reverse complement.
GAATGTGGGATTGGAGCAGCCAGCAGCAGTAACAAAGACTTAAGCCTCTCTCTCACAGTAGTGCTAGGCTTGTGTTTATAGGTTTTATAGACTGGGATAGACCACTTGGGTTTGTAGCTTCATGAACGTGACAAGGGCAGTATTGTGAAGAAGGCTAAACGAGAGTGAGAGTATCAGTGTAGTGCTGCACGATCTCATTGTGATTGCCATAGGGTTGTCAAAAGAATCAAAAATCAGATGCTAGTCAATACTAAAACTATAATCGAAAGTAGATACACATTGAAGCAGGTATCAATACTAAAAAAAGTCAGATTCACAGGACAGAAATGAAACTTTGCTGAATAGCTTTAGAATGATTGAGCTGTATCAGAACAAGTACAAGACCCCATAGTCTATTATACGCCCATGGACTACTATGGAACCTACCTGGACGACTGAGGAATTACACAAGATATAAGGCCAAATGGAAGAAAAGAAAGTACTACGATTTAATATTGAAAATGACAGTCTATTGTCTAAGTAAAGAAGTGATTTTTACCATCAGTTGTATTGGAATGTATTGAATACTGAGTATTCCTTAGTATCGAAATTGAGCTTGAAATTTTAGTATCGTGACAACACTAGTTTCTATGTAAATCCAATTAGATACTGAATACAACTTGCTGTATTCCAGACCCACTTCTTCTGTAAGTGAATAGAAACTGATGTATTCCTGGCAGTTGAGTTCAAATGGTCCATAAATTGTCTTAACCTGCACACAGAAGGCACTAGCCCATTTGTGAGAGTTGAAATGGGGATTCCCTGTGTGTAATTGAGCGTACAGGCATGTGACAGTTGTACCACAGTTGTTTTGCCCCTCCTTGCCTGCTCCTGTACATGAGCCACATATGTGGGGTCAGCTGGAGCAGTGGACATTTAAACAGCTCTTTGTACGTGAGTGACAGGTGTGCGTGAACCTCCATTTGACCCCCTCCACTCGCCCTCCCATTTCCCAGTCAGCACTTTTGATTTCAGACCCAAATAGAAAGCATCTGCCACTCAACTATTGGCATGTTTTTTGTGGCCTGGATGTGTATGACTATGGATGGATGATTTTAGGAGCAAATGATAACTGCAGTTGTGAATTAAATTATTATTTTTCTTTTTAATGCCAAATTTTGTCTAAGTTCAGTAATTCATACTTTTTTTCCCCATTTAACTGAGCAAAATATGTGTTGCTCCAGTACAGATATATTGTATCTGCCGCTCTTGAGGTCAAAATATGTCTGTTGTGTACAGTCTGCATCTAATTATAAAGCGTCTTATTGTTTTGATAATCATTACAGTGACGGCAAAGCTCCACTCTGGCCTTTACTTCGCCGATTTACAGCTCAGATCTGTGGATAAGTGACCCTGTTCACAGTATGAATGCTTGTTTTTTAAGGTATTAAGATCCTGTAATTGATTAAATGCAAGATGGATAACTGTAGTTGAAAGCCATACTGAGGAACATTCCAGGCAAAGCAATAATATCGTCATGAGACAAGCCAATGGCACACCTTCCACCAGAAAAGTTGAATACTACATCTTTAAACATTGATTGGAAATTTTTATCATTTAGATTCATGCATAGCATATGCCCTGCACTGCATAGGGGTGGGTACCATTTTTTTTTATACAAGTACTTTAACGATACCAGTTCCTGAACGGTTCTTTATTCGGAGCCTGTATTTTTTGTAAGTGTAAATTAATGACTGATATTGTTCAGAAGATTTTTTTTAATTCTTGAATTGCATTATAATAATATTAATTCATATTTTAAAACATAGTACTAGGTTATACAATGTCCAGTTATAACTCACAGTCAGCTGTGCACTCTTGTTCAAGTTTCACTTTTGTTTTCTTCATGTATGGCACTTTTGATCAAAAGTAGCACTGTGGAGCACATGCTTTCTCTTTATGCTTTTACTAGGTGGTTACCTGAGTTGAGGAGGAGGATTATGGCAAACTTTACACAAACTCGCTTGGATACATCTTTGTGGTGTAGTATATATATCCAGTGTGGAGGTGTGTGAACATTTACTTGGGAATTATGCTTTTACCAGGACCAAGGAAGAGAAGGATTTTGGCGAGTGTGGTTCATATTATCTGTTTGGCTTCAGCTTCATGTGGACACTACAGACTGTGACTGGATGTGGATTTATTATTACAGACACTGTATTATTATTGTTATTATTGAGACACTGTAAAGGCTCCACACTGGAGACTTGACGTGTTTTCGAGTGGGTAGATTGTAACTTTGCAAGCTCTTTCTTCAGCTTTTCTGTTTTTACGAGTAAGACACATGTTGGCCTGTGTTAAAATGTGAGCTGTTTGTGCCATTGGTTTGTGCAGAGCACAGTCATGATGTGTAAGTACCTGTGTTGCTGATAAATCGGTGTATTTATTGGCTCACTGATACAGGCAGGTACTTACCAAACCTTTTCAGTCTGTTCCTACTTGGAACCAAGTTTTGGTCCTGAGGCCTAGTACTGCCCTATAACCACATTCCAGTTGTTGCCTGTATCTTTGTCACTACACGTCCTCTGTTTTGCTCGCTCATCACATTCTTATTGCATGACTTGTCTGCTGTGTGTGTGTGTGGGTGTGTGTGTGTGTGTGTGTAGGGGTGTGCTTGCACGTTTGTGTGTGTGTATGCGCGCGTGCATGTGTATTCAGATGGAGGCATTGTTTACAGCCACATTCCACATTATGTTAAATGGGTGTGTATGGTCATGTTAATTGAACTGTTAAAGTTGTTTTGTTTCAGGGCTCAGTACTTATATACTAATACTATATACTAATATTTGTTTTGGTATCATACAATGCAAAATATAGAACCAATAACCTGGGGCTCCAATTGCTGACTAATTGACAGTCAGCAATTTAAAACAATCATCTTTTTTATTAGTCAGCTATTCAAACTATTGTTTCTTTTGCATGTTCAACGCTTCTAGATAGTGAATATCTACAAATAAAGAATATATATATATATATTCTTTCAAATGTTCCTTACTGACAAACGTCCTGTAGCTTTTTCTGAATCAGCATTGTGTTAAAGACCTAAACAAAGCGTGGAAAAAGTATTGTTGAATTTCATGGCCGTATACGTCACGACTGACACCAGCCTCCTGTCTCGGTAACACCCTGCCCGGATCCCTATTCAAGGATCCTGTGTTTTATAGGGCCTATTGTAACGTCCCACTGTGAGATGTTCCTATGTGTGAGACGTGTAGTAGCCCCTACACGTCCCCTATTCTTTCACTGGTTTGACTCCTGTTTAAGGGACCATAAGTTGTACCACTGGCTGACTTTAATAAGTCAATATAAGATGATTGGATTAAACTTCATATGGCAGGTTTTCACGTATTTCTAATTGGTTTAATGGAGTAGTAGTTGTGATAAATATTTACATACTTTTCATCAGTTAAGTGGCGGTTTGTGGAGAAAAGTAAAGCAAGTAAAAATACAAGAAGTAGCGGTCTGTTCTAAAATGGAATAACACTACGTAGTCATCAACATCATCGTTGTTGAGAAATTTACAAATTAGCTGCCGATAGTGTGAATTGGCCTCATATAGTCACATTTGTTACTGCTTTTACAATATACCCTGGGGTGGAAACTAAAAATGTTAAATATGTTGTATAAGAATCAAAATTATAGTGTGGTCACAACTACGTTTTATGACTTATATCTCATCTTGTGATATCAATAGTGTATGAGTAACTTTTTAAAGAAATTGTACTTTTCAGAGTACTTTTACTCCTATTTGAATAATATTTTTATTGAAGTAGCAGTTGAGTAAAACCTTTGGTTATTCTTCCCACTGTGAAAAAGTACGAGTGACAAAAGCTTTATTATGACAATATGAAATTGTTTGAACATTTCTTTCTTGCCCCGCTCATTGATATGATTTTTTTTTCTTATTTTTGTGTCTATCCTTTGAAAATACCAGTGTTTGTGCATTCTATAATGTTTTGTCTTTGTGTTTATGGGTTTGCGTTTGTGTTTATACATTTATAATTTGAAGTTACATTAACTTCAAATTATAAATCAGATGTTACATCCCGGCAGTTACTCTTTAAGTTATTCTTCCTTGAGTTGTACCTTTCAGTACTTTAGTCGTTTCTTTGACTATTACTTTGTACTTCTACTTGATTAACATTATTTTTAAATAAAGTTACGCTTATATGAATACATTTTTGACTACTTACATCTGATCACAGTATTGATTTTTGGCACACTCCTAGTTTGGATATGAGTTTGTCCTGGTTTGAGGTGAGTTTAGTCCTGATATAGTCCTATAGTCTATGCACCAGTTATGTACTAATGTTTTGAGTATTTGCCCCCTAACCATGAGGTCGCCGGTTCAAATCTTACTAAAGTGCACACTATTGTTGGTGATAAAGGCTTACATTGTCTCATTCACTGCTGTGGAATCCTGAACGTAACTGGCCCCCATGCGGCTTGTATTTCGTCACAGGGGCCTTGTAAAGAGGGGCCCAGAGGAAATGCACTTACAGGACGTCCTCTATCACTCCTGCTCTCCCTTCCTCCCTCCATCCGTCCCTCCCTTATTTTCTCCCTCCATCCCTCAAGTTAAAAGCCCATTCGTTGCAGTGTTTGTGTTTTAATTAGTGCTCCTCTATTTCTGGCTGAATGGCCGCTTCATTAGCAGGCAGGGCTAGGATCTATAACAAGGAGAGGGAGGGGGAGAAAGGGGGGAGCGGGGTTGTATTTGTGATGTCATTTCCCAGAGGTGTGGACAAGCGGCCAAAACATCAATGGAGGAATACTGCATGAAGTCTGCAGAAGTTAAAATGGTAGGCTTACATATCAAAATGGCTATATCAATAAAAAATATGGATTTGGTCATACGGTGTAGCCTTTTGTAAACTACTAAGAAGTCAAAATGCCAAAATATCCATTAAAGAATTTTTATTTATTTTTTTTTTTGGTATTGTCATGATTCTAAAATTTCAAACTCCATTTCGATAATATTATGGACTAGACTTGGTACTCAATACGGATTATGATACCATGCTGATAATAAAAAACACTTTGCTTTAGATAGTAGAACGTCATTTTCAGCATTAAATCATAGTACTTTATTTTATCTTACCATGTGATCTTATATCTGTGTAATCCCTCAGTCGTCCAGGTACATTCCATAGTGATCCATGGGAGTATACTAGTCTCTGTGATCTTATACTTGTTCTGATACAGATTATTCTAAAGCTACTCAGAAAAGGTTAATTTTTGTCCTGTGAATGTGACTTTTTTAATATCAATGTCTACTCAAATGAGTATGTAATTTTGATACTAGTTTTAGTTTTACAACTCTAGAGATAATAGTCATTGTCATTTGTATTTCAATCTGTGTTCAATCTGTCTGTGTCCTCAGAATACTATACAAGTTAAAATATATTACTAGAAATTTTCTTAAGAATTACATTATTTCATAACAAGATGGTGACATATGAGGTGGTGAATACCTCATATGTAGTCACCACGGTCCAGTCAAATGGCCATAATGATTTCGCTGATGGCAAGAGGTTTGTTTACATTTCATGTTTTAGTGTCAAGTCAATATCCAATCAGAAAGCAGCTCAGTTTGAGTTGCCTGATCCTATGACTAAGCACAGTTGGAGTAGGAGCACATGTTTTGGCTATTTAAAAGTCTTATAAAGATAAAAAAACAAAAACAAAAAAACAACTAGTCGATTTCAAACAGTTTGTTGCGGCCCAAATTTATTCCTCACATGCCTATTCACAGTGATGAGTTTATAAGTGCTTTTCACAACATTCAGAGACCAGACAGGAGTTTTATCGTCATGCTAATACTAAGAACAACTAGTGTCTTAACAGTGCATCAGCAATAGGGGGTTGTTGGTTTGCGCTACAGTAAAAACATAAAAAAACAAACAAACAAACAAACATGTATGCATATATATATATATATATATATATATATATATATATATATATATATATTCTAATAGATATTATATTATCTATTCTGGTCTATTCGAGTTTGAAATTTTAGTATCATGACAACACTAGCCCCATATAACCTTGTAACTATCTGTGCTACATCCTTTCAGATCAGTTATGCATACAGCCCATTGTTCCACCCTGTCCACTGTAAACTGCTGAATAATCTGTCCCCCATGTCCCCCTGTGAGAGTGGGTGTGGTCTGAGACTGTTTTCATCCAATCAGAGCCAGCATCCTGCCCAGCCCCACCCTGTCTGCCTTTCTCCTCTGGTCCCTCTGGCTTCTCTGATGACGCATACACAGACCTCATGCACTCTATATGATGTGTGCTTACAAAGTAACGGTGTGGTAAAGTCTGTTTCCTGGAAAATTTAACTGTGATAAGATCGGAAAGTTGTGAAACATTTTAGAAATGGTGTGTTTACTTAACTCAACTTCTCTTCTGAAGAAAAATAAAGACTGTCATTCCATTTTAAAGGACCTATATTATGTTATTTTCTGATCTATCTATGAATTTACAAATCTTGAACCAGAACATATCAGACTAAAATAGACCTGTACGTATTAAGTACACAGTATTCTATTCAAAAATGTATTTGTCATCTGAATTTGACCCATCCTTCAGATCATAGGCTAGGCTTGGTCAGAACTACCTTGTGGGTTTTTACCTGTTGTGCATGTTTTGAGCTCAGTTTAGTTTTGACGTAGACTTGGTTTGCCCCTGGACTAGTCTTGGGTTTGTCTTGGTCTAGTTCTGGTTTAGTTTTTAGGTTTAGTCCCACTGTGTGTAAGTGTGAACCCTAAGTTACATTTTCGCTAACTTTAAATGACAGCTATGATGAAAACTATGGTTGATTTTTGTACTTTAACATTAAATTAAAATAAAACACCTCAGTTCATTTGACAGTTCTGAAATGTGACAGTTGAGGTTGGTACATTTCCTGAGTGCGGTGAAGGCGGATATGACTGTTGAGAGGAAAGTTATAAGTTTTTTTTTTTTCTGTGAAGGTGTTTGCCCTCAGCCCACCTCTGTCTGTACTGTAAAGCAAATTAGTTCAGTCAGCTGATTACAAAAGTTATAAGTTAAGTTACTGAACAACAACAACATCTCAACTTATAACATTATTAAATGAAGAGAACTGAATTAGTGTACAGATCGTAGACCCTTTTAGTTATACGGCCTAAAACATTGTTTATTTACTTTTATTTAAAGTAAATAACACAAAAAATGACATATGACTTGGCTACAACTTAACATAATCACTACACTAAACCCAAAAGAAAAAACATGGCTAGTTCCATTTATTTATTTGATCATTCAAACATCACAGTAGATGGGGTCTTTCAGACTCATGGATGATTATTTGTTGGCTGGTTCTTGTTAACCACAGGTAGATTCACAGGATGCTAATTTGTGCCTCAGCTGGATCCTGAATCCAAACAAGAAGAAAAATTCTGTCATTAAAAAGCATGAAATGAAACCTAAGCCAAACAAATGTTCAGGCACATACTTAAAGGTGACGTCTTCTTACGTACTGGATACTTACATTGAGAAACGCTGTGCTTAGAATGTAACTTTCACATTCCCTGAGGAATGGCTTCCTTTCAAAAGAAAACTTGCAGAATTGCAAATAATAATTCATCCATCCATCCATTTTCTTCCGCTTATCCGGGGCCGGGTCGCGGGGGCAGCAGTCTAAGCAGGGACTCCCAGACTTCCCTCACCCCGGACACGTCCTCCAGCTCCTCCGGTGGGACCCCAAGGCGTTCCCAGGCCAGCCGAGAGACATAGTCCCTCCAGCGTGTCCTGGGTCTTCCCCGGGGCCTCCTCCCGGTGGGACATGCCCAGAACACCTCCCTAGGGAGGCGTCCAGGAGGCATCCTGAGCAGATGCCCGAGCCACCTCAGCTGGTTCCTCTCAACGTGTAGGAGCAGCGGCTCTACTCCGAGCTCCTCCCGTGTGACCGAGCTCCTCACCCTATCCCTAAGGGTGCGCCCGGCCACTCTGCGGAGGAAGCCCATTTCAGCCGCTTATATCCGCGATCTTGTCCTTTCGGTCATTACCCAAAGCTCATGACCATAGGTGAGGGTAGGAACGTAGATTGACCGGTAAATCGAGAGCTTCGCCTTCCGGCTCAGCTCCTTCTTTACCACAACGGACCGATACAGCGACCGCATCACTGCAGACGCTGCACCGATCCACCTGTCAATCTCCCGCTCCATCCTTCCCTCACTCGTGAACAAGACCCCGAGATACTTGAACTCCTCCACTTGGGGCAGAGACTCACCACCCACCCGGAGAGAGCAAACCACCTTTTTCCGGTCGAGAACCATGGCCTCGGATTTGGAGGAGCTGATTCTCATCCCAGCCGCTTCACACTCGGCTGCAAACCGCCCCAGTGCCTGCTGCAGGTCCTGGCTCGAAGAAGCCATCAGGACAACATCATCTGCAAACAGCAGAGATGAAATCCTGTGGTTCCCAAACCAGGCCCCCTCCGGCCCCTGGCTGCGCCTAGAAATTCTGTCCATAAATATAATGAACAGAACCGGTGACAAAGGGCAGCCCTGGCGGAGTCCAACATGCACTGGGAACAGGTCTGACTTACTGCCGGCAATGCGAACACAGCTCCTGCTCCGGTCATACAGGGACCGGACAGCCCTTAGCAAAGAGCCCCGGACCCCATACTCCCAGAGCACCCCCCAAAGGACACCACGAGGGACACGGTCGAATGCCTTCTCCAGATCCACAAAACACATGTGGACTGGTTGGGCATACTCCCATGAGCCCTCGAGGACCCGATGGAGAGTATAGAGCTGGTCCAGTGTTCCACGACCAGGACGAAAACCACACTGCTCCTCCTGAATCCGAGGTTCGACTATCGGTCGGATTCTCCTCTCCAGTACCCTGGAATAGACCTTACCGGGAAGGCTGAGGAGTGTGATTCCCCTGTAATTGGAACACACCCTCCGGTCCCCCTTCTTATACAGAGGGACCACCACCCCGGTCTGCCATTCCACAGGTACTGTCCCCGACTGCCACGCGATGTTGCAGAGACGTGTCAGCCAAGACAGTCCCACAACATCCAGAGACTTGAGGTACTCAGGACGGATCTCGTCCACCCCCGGAGCCTTGCCACCGAGGAGCTTGCCAACCACCTCAGTGACTTCAGCCAGGGTGATGGACGAGTCCGCCTCTGGGTCCCCAGTTTCTGCTTCCTCCTCGGAAGACGTGACAGTGGGATTGAGGAGATCCTCAAAGTATTCCTTCCACCGCCCGACAACATCCCCAGTCGAGGTCAGCAGCTCTCCACCCGCACTGTAAACAGTGTTGGTGAAGCACTGCTTCCCCCTCCTGAGGCGTCGGACGGTTTGCCAGAATCTCTTTGAGGCCGTCCGATAGTCCTCCTCCATGGCCTCCCCGAACTCCTCCCAACCCCGAGTTTTTGCCACTGTGACTGCCCGAGCCGCGGCACGCTTGGCCCGTCGGTACTCATCAGCTGCCTCAGGAGTCCCACGAGCCAACAAGGCTCGATAGGACTCCTTCTTCAGCTTGACGGCATCCCTTACTTCCGGTGTCCACCACCGGGTTCGGGGATTGCCGCCGCGACAAGCACCACAGACCTTACGACCACTGCTACGAGCAGCCGCATCGACAATAGAGGTGGAGAACATGGCCCACTCGGAGTCCATGTCTCCAACCTCCCCCGGGATCAGGGAGAAGCTCTCCCGGAGGTGGGAGTTGAAGACCCCCCTGACAGAGGGCTCCGCCAGACGTTCCCAGCAGACCCTCACAATGCGCTTGGGCCTGCCAGGTCTGTCCGGCTTCCTCCTCCGCCAGCGGATCCAACTCACCACCAGGTGGTGATCAGTTGACAGCTCAGCCCCTCTCTTCACCCGAGTGTCCAAGACACGCGGTCGGAGGTCAGATGACACGACAACAAAGTCGATCATCGACCTCCGACCTAGAGTGTCCTGGTGCCACGTGCACCGATGGACACCCTTGTGCTCGAACATGGTGTTTGTTATGGACAAGCTGTGACTAGCACAGAAGTCCAATAACAAAACACCGCTCGGGTTCAGATCGGGGAGGCCGTTCCTCCCAATCACGCCCCTCCAAGTGTCACTGTCGTTACCCACATGGGCGTTGAAGTCCCCCAGGAGAACAACGGAGTCCCCGGTTGGTGCACTGTCTAGTACCCCTCCCAGGGACTCCAAGAAGGCCGGGTACTCTGCACTGCCGTTTGGCCCGTAGGCCGACACAACAGTGAGAGACCTGTCCCCGACCCGAAGGCGCAGGGACGCGACCCTCTCGTTCACCGGAGTGAACCCCAACACGCAGCGGCTGAGCTGTGGGGCAATGAGCAAGCCCACACCAGCTCGCCGCCGCTCCCCGCGGGCAACGCCAGAGAAATGGAGAGTCCAACCCCTCTCGAGAAGTTGGGTTCCAGAGCCCAAGCTGTGCGTGGAGGTGAGGCCGACTATATCTAGCCGGTAACGCTCAACCTCCCGCACAAGCTCAGGCTCCTTCCCCCCCAGCGAGGTGACATTCCATGTCCCCAGAGCTAGTCTCCATGTCCGGAGATCCGGTCGTCGAGGTCCCCGCCTTCGACTGCTGCCCGGATCTCTCCGCACCCGGAGATAAGAAATAGATAATAGATCAGGTAATAGATAAGAAATATAAATTCGAACCTAACTGAACAATTGCTTCCTTATATTAGAAGTGGACCCTGTTCATGTGAGGAACGCAGGAGAGACTGTGCTTTATAGTGGACACTGGTCACCTGTAACACAAGACATTTTAGATTATGCAAACCCATTTTAATAATTCAAATTCACAATTTGCCATGTTCTTCATATGGACTTCACCCCATACACCTCAGTATTCACTGATTCACCAGCTGTCATCTGTGTGAAAATAATAGAGAAAGAATGCCACAATTTGTATTAGTAAATTTGCAATCTGCCATGACAAATTCCTTTCATTTGCACAGGAGCTGATGTACATGTCAAACAATAAATGGTCTGTCTTACCTTTCCATGTGCCTCCTGCTTGCATCTGGCGCTTCATTAACGTGCAGTGCAAGAACAAACCAGGTTAATGCAGTGTCCATGATGTGTTTTTCACATTTAAACTCAACGTCTGTCATTCGTTACCAAACTATGCATTGGACTTGAGACCAAAGACTTCACACTTACTTGAGACTTACTTAAGACTTGTAAAACAACAACTTGGTCCCACCTCTGAAGACTGGCAACCCTAATGAGACACTGTGTAAGGCTCATCCTGCTTTCCAACACACCAAATTATAACAATTTTTTGTAATAAATCAGCATTAGAATAGTTATCAGTAAATTCTATATTTGATGTGGACATGTTTACCTCATATCTGTGGGTGCAGTTAGGTCATATTTATGGAAATAAAAATGTAAAAAAATCATTTCTTTAGAGTTTAGAAGATGAAATATTGTATTGTTAATCCCATTTCAACACCACACCCTAAATCCACCATTCCATCTTTTATTGCTCTGTTGATTTAGCTAACATTTGTTTCTAGGCACTAAAACCACACCTTTTTTGTCCAACAGTCCTTATCACTAAACTACTTTATTCTGATGTTGTTGTTTTTTGTTTGAATGCACCTCAAAGTCTCATGTATATAATCCTATACATCATTTTTTGTAAAACCAGTGGATGCTAAAAACAAGTTTATTTGGCCCTGGTTTAAATTAACACTTACAATGTCCCTTTTAAGTGCCGTGGCTTTACACTGGTGCCAGAGGGAGGTTTATAATGAAAGATGCTATAAAGCAGAGGGTTATGGGGCACATTTGGAGAAGCAGGCCTCCTTTGAACACCCCATGTAGCTTCCATGTCCCTGGGCAGAAGGAACGTGTGTGCTCGGGTCAGCGTTAGCAGCCTGGAACTTTTTACTGTACAGACAGAAGAACGTGTTTCGATGCTCTAAGCTCATATGAAGTGACAGGTACACTGTTAATAAGTTGTCGACAATGTTTTTGAAGGTGTATTGCGTAACTGTTCTGGTTGGGGGTCCGACAACTGCTTGTTTCTGTGGAGATGTTATTGTTTTGTCGGGAAGGTCCCACAGTATGGTACTAAACTTGTATATCTAGCATTTCATTGCATGTGTTTTTATTGCTGTGCTATTTAATCCAAAAGGAAGTTGTTGTTTTGTGTTGATCTTGATATTGTGGTTTGCAAAGGTATTTCTCTATATAATTGTACTTTTTTGCTGTTAGTATATATCAATTTTGAAATAAGTTGTCATTGTGAACCTGCCTTTACACCAGATGCTTTAATGGCACAACCTGTCACACTATACTGTATATTATGAACAGGGTTTTGAACAATTCAGCAAATTAACAAAATCAAATATCAAACTAGCATAACATTATTATAACAGACCAGTACTAAGGTTTTCAAATAAGCAGATACTAATCGATAAAACTAATGTCAAAAACTTGATACTCATTTGAGCAGGTATGAATACTAAAGAAGTCACATTTACAGGACAGAAATGAACCTTTCCTGAATATCTTTAGAATGATCTTGAGCTGTATCAGAACAAGTATAAGACACATAGACTAGTATACACCCATGGACCACTATGGAATCTACCTGGATGACTGAGGCATTACACAGATAAAAGGCCACATGTCAATATAAAAGTATCAAAATTGAAAAAAAAATTGTATTGTCAACACTACAACATATTGTTATGAAATAAGAGGAAGATGTAATGTAGCTTGTTTCCCAGGTAGGCCTATGGTTAGATTACTTGGTTCCATAACAGTGTGAAAAAAGATTTTTTTAATGTTATGTAAGAGTCTAGTCAGCTTTTTTCCAGATTTGACCAGAAAATACCCAAAGATGTTGTTTTGCCTGTTCTCTTTGTTATGCAATACTCCCTACTGGGCAATAGCAGTGTGAGAATGTCGACCTCTAGTGTTGACTCTGGCTCATTACCGCACAGTGGATGTTTTGATTTGATGCTCTATTGTCTTCAGCATGTGCCTGCATTACATAACTGATCCATTACTGTGCAGTCAAATAGCCACTTTTCACACCGACATAACTGAGAGAAATGTGTTTAAATATCTAAAAAGCGTGATACATGTTTTATTGTGAAATCATGCTTAAATTGGTGGATAGCTGCAGTTTATTAGTCATAAATGGAGATAGGGACAGGTTAGATGTATGTTGTCAATATGCAGATGTGGTGTAGTGGTACAGTTTTGGCACAATGGTGGAAAAGATTAGCTTCAATATTTTAAGTTCTGTAATTTTTCAAAATGTGTAGTTTTTGAGTCTCCCTCAAATTGTACAGATATTGTATGGACCACAAGCCATAGGAGACAACATGGATTAGCTGGATTTTGGGAGTGAACTGTCCTGTACCTGATTTTTCTCACATGTATTTGAGCAAAATGTGTCTTTCCCTAGTACAAATATATTGTATAAGTAGCTGTTGAGGTCAAAATAAGTCCACTCTGTGCTGTCTGCGTCTAATTATAAAGCATGTTATTGTTCGATAATCAGGAAGTGCACTGTTGTTGTTGTTGTTGTTGTTGTTGCTGTTATTGTTGCTTAACTGTTTGAAAGGAACTAATCATGTTTTTCATGTTTTTAAGTTACTATAAAAATAAGGTACAGTGCCTTTTACATGTAAATATGCAATTTACTAGTACTTCATAGTAGTTGGTTTTGCTTTTTGTATGAACTCTTGTGAGCATTTAGTCTTGTAAGGGCAGTTTGGGTCACTGAATAGAGATGTCTCATATTTTTTGAAAAAAATTTACTGCCATCAATTTCTTTAGTCCGATGTAGTCCAAATAAAAATATAAAATGAAAATGCACAAACATTGAACCTGATTGTTTATAATAGCAACATCATTCTGGTATATTTTTCCAACCATACCACTAAATCTGCTTATTAACAGTTATCTAAAAATATTACAGAAATATGTAATGCTGCCAGTGATGTCATCTGGTGCCAGCAATACAAAATGTCTACCTTGTTAATGCGTTGTGTAACTCCATTTAGTGATAGACAACAAATGCATGGAAAAAGCAATAGAGTGAAAGTAAATGTGAGAGGGGTCCAGGAGGCGGAGTCTTGGTTGGGGGAGTGAGAGAGGGAGGAGGAGTGAGGAAAAGAGGGAGGGAGTGATGGAGCGCTATATAACAGGAGACTTTGAGCGACCACATGCTTACGACAGGACTAGTGCAGAGGAGCAGTGTTACTACCCGTTTGGGAGGCATAAAGGGAGACCCCAGCTCCTGCAAAGCTTTTCCAGGGAAACTTTGACAGTAAAAACAACAAAGATGGCTACTATGTTCAGATACCCCGTGTTCCCTCATCTGCAGGGTGAGTCCAGGATAAATTTGAACTAAAATTTTTAATAATATGCTTTTATAATTTTTGTCATTTTGTCATTTTTGTGATTGTAAAAAGCTGCTATTTTAAGGTTGTGTAGTTGCAGAATAATTTATCAGATTATGTAAATTTGATTTCAATACATTATATTTTTTACAATGTGCAATGTATAGAAATGTATGTATCCATATTCATGTTCAAAACCAAAATTTCCAAAAAGCAGTTATTTTACTTTTATGAAGTTGTTTTGCAGATTAATTGATCAAATTATTTTCATTTCAGTATATTCTATATATTTTTTACAATGTGCATTTAATTAATTATATGCCTGAAATTGGAACTTTGAAAAAATCTAAATAACTAGAACTTGCATATTTTATTGTCTATACATATGATTTGAACACAGTACGCGGGCGTTAAAGACTGTATGCTGTATTGTATGTATTATGTAATTAGTGAAAATATATTATAATTATGAATTCTATGATAAATATAGAAATTAATGCTCTCACTTTCCATCTAATTATGCATATTATTGATTACTCTTGTAAAAAAGTACTAACTTTTGGCTCATTTAAAACTGTTCAGATCAATAAGCAACATTAGTCTGTATGTGTTATGTAATATTGAAAAAAAGACTCAAAAGTAAACACAGATTTACACTGCATTTTTCTGTTGTTTTCTGTATTTTTTCTTATGTTAATAACATGTATTTCTGCATATTAATTATGAGAAATCAGTACTTTGCCAGTACTGTTACAATTCTTTAAACATTTTTTTCCTTTGTTTTGTATAATAAAATGTGATATAAATTAAAAAGTAAAAGTAGTTCTTACAGTTGAGTACACACATTTATACCAGTACTTTTACTTTAAAGAATAAAAATCTGGTTCTCTGACCTTGTCCACTGACCTGAGCATAGCACATATAGAACAATGTAAATAATATATAATAATGGGGTATAGTACAGTTTGCAGTTCATACAGAATTTTGATGTGATATTCTGTATAAAAATATGTATTTTATTTTTGAGTAAAGTATAATTATGCTTTTGCATTTGATTTAGTTGATTCACATAAGGATGACATGTTCCTCTCATCAGAACGGGACCATTATGTAATTCCTCCACATCGCCATAGAGACCATTCACAATAAACTCTTGCTGCACAGTCTGTTTTTTCTGATACACATTGTACAAAATCAAATGACTATTCTAATTTGGCCTTATTAAAAACATACAGATTCACACATGTTTTCCCATCTGATGAGACCGTTTCCATAGAAACATTTATAAACTGTTTTCAGCTGTATAAACAACTGAAACTAGAAGGTTCTGCTGTGTGTTGCTATTTCAGAGGACTATAATGAGGACTGCTAAACTAAACCAAACCTTTCACAACATGTTTGTAGCGGTCAAAACTACAGTGTTAGCATTTATCCCCTCATAACAAAATAGGGTATTTTATTTGCCTGTTTTTTGCAACTTTGCAGCTTTTGTGATTGCGTTTTTGATTTAATTGTGATAGATCTTGCTGCTTTGCTGTGTTGGTCATTAGTGGCTGCTTTTTTCATACACTATATAATGATGTACTATGTAACTTCTCTGGAAGAGGGTCTGCCACCTGCTTCTCTCCATGGAGATGCTGTTGCTTGGCCTGGCAAATCCAGAATTATATTATATATTTTTTATACAGAGGGATATCAGTCTGGTCCTCGCTTCTTGCGTCTTGAGCCAGAACCAAACATGGCCATCCAGTCAGATTTGTTTATTTCACTGACACATGTGAAATGAAGGAGCTCATTGGTTATCTGCTATTTTGAACAAAATGATATTTCTGTCAGTTTAGGGCCTCGCTCATTGATTCTGCAGAAATTTACCATGTTTTTCAGTCCCCTGTAATATATTTTTTTCATTTTTTTTTCTCTTGAACACCATATTTGTTTTGATACGAGACCATGTGTGTTCCTGAAAAAGTATCTATCTTTAATTTGCTTAAAAAATTGATAGACCTGGATCGGTAGCGCCGTCTCCATCTAGATATTGTACAATGCTATGCTGTGGAACATTCAAGCGCAAAAGAACATCTCCATGGAGACAAGCAAGTTGCAATCCTTCCAGCAGAAAAGTTACATTGTCCAGTTTTAATGTATAAACATGAAATACCAAAGTTGTCAAAAACTACAGGAAGTGATTTTTTTTAAATGTAAACCTTTTTAATTGTACGTTCCTCTGCACATCCATGTTGACATTGTGCGGTCTTTGCTTCCCCTGCAGACCCGTGCGCCCCCGGCCTCTCCCTGTCCCCGCCCCCTCGCAGTGTCATGGCGGAGCCGGACTACCTGGAGAGCCCCTGTGATGAGCTCATCAAACCCAAGAAATTGCTCAACCCAGTCAAGAGCTCCAGGAATCATCAGGACCTGCACCGGGAGCTGCTCATGAACCAGAAGAGGTACAACACACGTACAATACAGCACTCACAATAAAATTTATGTGGGAGTATTAATTTCATATACTATTCAAAACAAAACTTTTACACTTATTAAGTTATTTATTAAAAAAAAAACGTATATAGTGGTTTTACAAAGTAGTACTGTAAAAATATTTCTTTAAAGGCACAGTATACCGTTCTGAACTTAGCACTTTGCACGATTCCATGGAAATAGAAAGTTAAAACCATTCTTTGGAACATTCTCCATGGAGATGTCAGAAGATTATTGCCAATATTTCCATGGGGACAAGCAGGAGAAGGCCTTCCTCTAGGCCAGTGGTTCTTAACCTGGGTTCGATCGAACCCTAGGGGTTCGGTGAGTCAGTCTCAGGGGTTCGGCGCAGGTCAAGACATGCACCCAACTCATATGATTCGCGGACTGCGAGCGTCTCCAGACACTGGCTGTGTTCCAATATTCAACAAATGCACCCTTTGATGTGCCTATCGAAGTACCCGCCCAACTTAAATGAGCCGTTTGAACAGCATAAAAAAATAAAATGACATAAAAATGAAGAAAAGGAACAGACTTTGCTGTGAAAATGACATGAGAGTGGCCAAGGTGAAGCCATGCATTTCTGAACTGGTCTCTCAAAGGCAACAGCAGAAGTCACACTGATTTGCAGTAAATATTCATTATTATTCTAGCCTGAAAATTAGGTGCTGGGTGTGTGTTAAAATGTTAAAAATAATAAATACCATAAATACAATAAGTTAATTATTGGAATACATAAGGTTAAAAATTAAAATGATTTCAGTGTGGTAGTATTAAAAAAGGTCATGTCTTTGTGAAAAGGTGTGTATGTAATTTGTTGTGAGTTCATGCATTGTATTGGTTTTATTTTTGAACACAGTGATGTTAATGCACTATTCATTTTGTGCGCCAGTAAAGCATACATATGTCTTGAATTTGAAAAAAATAATATTTTATTTTTCAATAAAGAAGGGTTCGGTGAATGTGCATATGAAACTGGTGGGGTTCAGTACCTCCAACAAGGTTAAGAACCACTGCTCTAGGCCAAATAAGGGTCGGGTTTTTTGGAGATGCAAGCCCGATGATGACGATCCTTTTCAGTGCAATAAACACAATCATATCAAGTAAGTGTACTATAAACTGTTTTTTAGTTTTTATTGTCCTCTTTAATTACACTCAAGTCAATATTGATAAGAAGTTAGAACGGCATCGGTCACATGAAAGTGTTGACATTTGTGACAACTATATTCTCTAGGAACATGCATGTAGGTCAGTGTGTCATTCATATGCACATTATGCACATTTTACCGTCACTGGCCATGTAAAAAGTTTTAAATGTATCCAACTCTAATGACTACATAATAATTAATATACAGTGATTTACCATCAAGCATGTACAAAGTATTTCATTTTTAAGCTATTGGTTACAGTACAACAATAATGGGGTAGACCAGTCAAAACATTCAGAGACCAGACTATGGAAAGCTTCTTTGTATATCTGCTGTGGCTTAACCAATGAGCCACACCCAGCACAATATTCAATTCAATACTCTCGGCTCCATTTTATCCAAGGCTGTAAATACCAACCATAGTAAGGCGGCAATAGAACCAGTCAATCATTGATTCTCTGCTGTTTACATTAGTAGCGATGGAACTAAAGTATGTAAGATAAAGTATTTATGTGCCATTTCAATTGCAGCTTAAATAAATAACCAGTCTAGGGCGAACTGATATGTAATTCTAACTCTTATGTAAGTTCAATGGTATTGTAGCGGCTCAGTCAGTAGAGTTTGTACCCATAGACCAGAAGGTTGGATGTTTAGTTCCCACTAAGTAAGGTTAGTTGAGGTAAGAAAGATATAGTTACTGATGACAAAGGCAACCTTCATAACAAAAATGCAATCAAAATCTAACCCTAACTCTCAAATGTATGCAATTTAAAATGAACATGTTTTAAAAGAGGCTAAAATAAGTATTTGACCCCAAAAAATTTAACCTTTAGACTTATTGTGTAATACCAGAACAACTGTATAGCATACCTATGTATATATTCTTTACATATGTCATTCACACCCATAAACTGCATTTGACTCAGATAAGGAAGACTTTATGGTACTGACTGTGCTTGCTTTGATTTTACTCAAAAGATTAGTATTTGAAAACTGTGTGTACAATTTGCAGAGGTCAGGAATACTCAGTTACATTTACTTGAGTAACTTTCTAAAGAAATTGCTACTTTCAAAGTACTTTTAAGTGGCATACTTTTACTGCTATTTGAGTAATATTTTTATTGAAGTAACAATACTCTTAATTGAGTAAAAATTTTGATTATTCGTAACGCTGTAAGTCTACAAGTGACAAAAGCTTTATGTTGACAATATGAATTGATTTGAACATTTCTTGCACCTGTCTATTCTTTGAAAATATCAAAATGTTTGCATTATTTTATGTTTTTTCCTTCCAATTACATTAACTTTGAATTGTAAATCAGATGTTACATCCAAACAGTTACTCTTTAAGTTACTCTTACTTGAGTAATACTTTTGAGTAATATTATTTTATAGTAACTTTACTCTTACATGAGTACAATTTTTGGCCACTCTACCCACCTTTGACCGTTTGTGCTGCTAACAACACCATACCCTCTTCACTGTGTCTGAGTGCATCCACTGGAGTCTGCAGCGTCCAAAACACAATTACATAAATCTGATGACATCACACTTTCAGAGGGCTATTACATAAAAGCAACTTTGGTTTGTGGGTCACATATGAATTATGTAAACATGTCATCGTCATTTAACAGAGTAGGTGATGAAAGATGGGTAGAGTTGGGCTAATTCAAATTAACAGAAATAACAACTAGGCCAGTGATCCAAATGATTAATTTTATTAATAACAGTTGGAGAAAATGTTACTATTAGTACACCAAATTAGTGTTGTCATGATACTAAAATAGACAAAAACACTCTTTCTTTAGACAATATAATGTGGTTTTCAATAGTTAACAATAAAACTTTCTTTTCTATTCCCATGTGGCCATATATCTGTGTAATCCCTCAGTCGTCCAGGTAGGTTCCATAGTGGTCCATGGGTGTATACTAGTCTGTGTCTTAGACTTGTTCTGATCCAGCTCAAGATCATTCTAAAGCTTTACAGGAAAGGTTCATTTCTGTCTCCTGAATGTGACTTTTTTAGCATCCATACTTGTTCAAATTAGTAGATTTGATCCTATTTTTAGTATCAATTAGTATCTTATTTTTGATACTTTTGACAACCCTACACCCAATAATATATTTGGTTAAGTATAAATCGTTACTTTTAGAAAAAACAACCAATGAGCAATATTGGCAAAAAAATAGCTTGTTGATATTTATTGGTGTCTATAAACAGCTTGGTTTAAAAGTGCACTACGTAACATTTCTTGAGGGATATGGTTTCTGCTTGTTTCCATGGAAATGTTTTTTTTTTTTTCTTGCTTAGTGTGCTTCACAGTATGGCAGTTTAATTGAATTACCTCTCTTGCATTTATTCAACTACACACATTTTTTATAGATCAACATGTTTTCTTACTGTGTGTGGGCTCGCCTCTTCACTGGTCTGACATGGTTGGCATCACCTGCTTGTCTCCATGGAGAAAGATTTATTAAATAATTTATTAAAAGCTAATCTGCAGAACATACTAGAAAAGGATCTCCACGGAGACAAACAGGTGGCTTACCCCTCCATAAAAGTTCCATAGTGCACTTTTAAGATAAGTATTGCATAAGACTAAATACGTTTAGTGTGCAATTTGATTTTAATTTCTATCACCATTTTTTGTAGTTTTTAAACTAAACTCTTGCTATATTACCTTCTAGACCATATTTTTTTCCACCTCTAAATTCTGCCTATCCACAAGTTTCAGAACGATGAAAAGTTTGGACCGTTGCCATAGCAGTTAATCATAAAAACAAAATGTATCTTTTGAATGGTCAACCAACCTCAAAATGCCACTATGTAATGGGCAGCGAATACCCATGAGTGGCTAATTAGCATCTTGTTAATGCTAACCTGTTATTGCTGCATCATTTCCATAATTTAGCCTAGTGTGCATCCTTTTGGCACTACACTGTGTTTGTTTTACTCAGATCGGACGCTTTGTTCTGGGTTAAAAATAGCTCAGCAGAACACAGTCTGTTGACTCTTACATCACAGAGGCATATGGGGATGGGTGTGCCACCTTAAAAAGAGGTCAATCTGGATACTGCCTATAAAAGATGGCCATGCAGATGTCGGGTTAGGTATTTGCTGGGTTAATCCACCCTTCACTGTTTAAACTGTTTCCTGTCCATATACTGAGAATGAGAAAAATTTGTATGTGTCCTCTATCTGCAGGTGAAGGCTCTGGCTACCCAGGTTCAGATGTGATTGCAGTAACTTTTTAAAAATGGTAGCAGGCTGTGATTGGCTGACAGTGACAGTATACAAAAACACTAGGTTCTCAGCACAGCAGGGACTTTGCTGTACTTTCTCATTAACATTACATAACTCCAATGACACCAATCTCTTCTAGGGGTTAAAATGTTACATAAAGGGTGTATGCATTAGTGGGATAAATATGACTTGCATAAAACCTACATTTTATGTATATATATATAATTTTATGCTATATAATTTGAGTAAGTTTGCAATTCTACATTTCCAAAACTTTATACAATTTTATTTTTCTATGTTAACTGTGACAATGCCTAATGGTTCAAGTATATTAGATTACATAAGGACTAGGACACAGATTATACATAGACTATTTACTGGTCCAAACACCTTTTAATACTGAACTTGTTTTGTTTGTTTGTTTTTTTTTTCAAATCTGTAGCTACTTTAAATGATATATAACAGTTACAAACATTTTTTTACCATGTTATTTGTGTTTAAATGAACCATATTATATTTTCAGTCTCTGTCTTAGTATCTGTAGAAACTTAAAGCCAAAGCATCGACATCAGTATCTCTTCAAAACAAATCAGTTTGTACAGTTCCTAATGGAAGTCGTTGTCGTGATTTCATGTGCCTGTCCACTGTGAGAAAAAGTGAAAGCATTCAGCGTCACGGATTAGTCACGATGAAAGAGGAGGAGGATGGAGGGAGGGAGAGAAAGATGAAGACAGAGAAAGTGAGACAAGAGGGAGAGCAAACGATGGAGAGAGGGAGCGAGTGAAATAAGGGGTATGTGAAGTGATGTGGAGAGAGAGGGGGATAAAGAAAGAGAGCAGGACAGAAGGAGATGGGTGAACAGAAAGGGAGAGAGGGATGGAGAGATAGATGACGAGAGAGAGGTATAAGAAAGGGAGAAGAAGCGAGTTAGAAAGAAAGAAGGGAAAGTATTGGGGAGATGGAGGGAGAAGGATGGATGGAGAAGGGGGAGGGAGAGCAAATGAGATGAGAGGAAGGCAGAGAGAGGGCACGAGAGGCTCAGAGAGGGAGGAGTGGACAGGGGGATGAGAGGGAGAGGAGAAAGGGATGGAGAGACAGATGAAGTAATGGAGAGAGAGGAGAGTGTATAAAAAGGAATGGAGCAGGGGAGAGGGAAATAGAGAGATGATCGGGAGAGGAGGGAGGCGATGGAGAGAGATGAGAGAGGGAGTGACTGTAGGAGGGATGGAGAGATGGATGAAGAGAGAGGGAACGCATGCTGTTAGGCCTGCCTGTTACATAATGCTGGTTACAAAACACACTGGCTGTGGGCTGCTGCTTCACCTTTTGTCAACACAGACACAGGAATTTTAGAGATTCAGATAGAGGGGAGGATAGGACAGACAGAGAAGGGGACAGGGAGGTGGAGGGCCAGAGGAATGTGGATACCAGGGGTCATTATACGTGGGGGGGTAAAGGGCAATGTAGGGTGGGGAATTGGGGAATGGCAATTGGGTGTGTGGGGTGGGGCTGGGATGAGCTCATAGGGTACTTTTTGGCTTTTATTAAACAAGACACGTCTAGTAGAATATTGGTGTTTTAAATCGGTAATGTAAATATATATATATATATGTATATTCATTATTAAAAGTACACTATGTAACTTTCCTAATAGGGGGTCCACCACCTGCTTTTTGCTGTGGCAAGGTGTTGTTAGTTTTAGTATCTGATTTTCTTTGCGTTTGACAACCCAACCAAACATCGAAACTAATATCACATTGTCAGGACACAAACTAACCTTAAAGCAATAATATCTCCATGGAGACATGCAGGTAAAAACGATGTAACCTGTCAGCATTATATACATGTCCATTCAAAACACTATACACACTACTACTTTACTACAGTTGGCTTCTTATTGAATCATATTATTTTGAAGTAACAACATCCACAATACTGTCCATACATTCAGAACTGCCTTACCTTACAGTACTCCCACATATGACCTTTAACCTTGTGTTTTGCTTTCATAAGATCACCACTCCGTCCCACCCACTCCTCTGCTCCCACCCACCCTTCTGCTAGAACAACTGGCCCCTGGTTACATAAGACCTGAGATTCAATAATACGTTTAATTAAGAGTATGAGCCAAGTGCTGAGTGAGCGCGTTCTCACAGTCTGCCTGTGCAAAGGGCTCTCACAGTGGCTGTTTACATGCACACAAATCTAACTGCGTTTTTTCAGACAAGAATTGTGATTGCGGTTACATTTTAATAACAAGATTTTGTTCAAAATTCCGTTTTTAAATGAGTCCAAAAGAATTGACAAAAGACTGAAATATAAACTGACAAACTAATACAAGAATCACATTTCACATGTACGTTTGTACAGATCTAAACTACAGGGTTAGCAGTTTTATGCAGAATAAGACAGGATATTTAGTTGTTTGTGGAGTAATATTGTACTACTTCAAAAATTACAGAAACTCAAATTGTGATTGATCTGCAGCCTTAGTTATCTGATTATTGTAGTAATGTGATTTGAACTGTCCATGTAAAAGTACCACAGAGTCTGGGAGTGGAGTAGAGGACAGAGGAGGAGAGACCTCGGACAGATGCAGAGGGCACACTTAAGTTATGTAAGCCAGACGGAAAACAATAGGCCATTAGGAAGTTGTATAACAGGCAAAACTATTTGTTTGCTAAAGTTTTGTTGCAACTTTCAAGTGATCGAATCATTCAATAGAATATTGCCTTGTGTTGCATTACAGCATCAGTTTCTCCACACATTATTAAAGCTGGGCACTAATGACAAACTGGGTTACATTTACTCAAATAACTGTTTCAAGACGTAGCACTTGATCGCATACTTTTTACTTGTGCTTGAATAATTTCTTGAAGTACTTTTCTTTACATTTCTTTGCAAACTCTAAGTGTTTAAATAACACTTTAAATTTGATTGCATATAGTTTTATAGTGTATTATGTTATAGTTGTGGTATTACCAGAACACACATATATATACATTTTCTGTTTAATTCCTTTTCTTGTAACTTTATTGTAACTGAACATTGTTTCCATGGCAAATTATTATCAGTAAGTGCAGGTGTCATCTATAGCCTATATTAAGAAAAAAAAGATAATTCACCAGAAATATAAGCTAGGTCATGGGACAGTAAAAACTATACCGCTTTAACATGTGCTGGTGCTCTTAAGTGCAGTCAGCAAAGAAGCAATAAAAGCCCCTCTCTTTAGAGTATGAATTTTTCAATAACTCATATCATACTTTTACGTACGCTCCTGTGTGCCCTTTTCAGATTGGGGACAGGGAACTATTGTTAGAATAGGACAGAATTGGAAATAAAATGGTGCCTATGAAAATCCAAATAACCTCAAAATGAAAACTGATAAATGAGATAGTGAATACATTGAGTTAGTGCATCCACAAGACTTGATTTTGTTAATTGTTTGAACAGTTTCCTAATTTAATTTGGCTCTTGGCACAGCTTAGTTTACATGTTGTTTGTTTTACGAATTTAGGAAACAGACTACATTACATAACGTCTTCCCTCAACTAGCAACCAATTATTAATCAGTGCAGCCTCTGCGTGATTGTCTAGAGTGAACTCTAGACATTCTGAGCTTTCACAAGAGACATAGCCTATCCACATCTCGAGAATGAGAAAAACATGTATGTGTCTGCAGGTTAAGGAAATGGCAACCCAGGTTCAGTTTTGCATTCCTCTTTTAAATAGTAAGAGTGCAGGTTAGATTCCTTTAATAACAGATAAAATTGAGCTATAAAACAAACAAAAGAAAACATAAAAAACTAAATAAATATATCCCTACAAATGTCCTCTAATGTGTGTGTTGTTTATCCATCTCTTACAGAGGCTTAGCTCCTCAGAACAAGCCCGAGCTGCAGAAGGTGTTGGAGAAAAGAAAGAGGGAGCAGGTTCTCAAGGCTCAGAGGGAGGAGCAGGAGGCCCACAAGAAGAGGAGCGACCTGGAGATCGAGCTGCTCAAACGCCAGCAGAAACTTGAACAGGTCAATAATGCACACACCGCACAGAGGAGAGCCATTAGGCCAGAGTCTGTAGAACCAGGCACTTTGAGAGGCAGGGAGGGAGGTGTCACACGCTATTTATACTCAAGAGAGGAGGTTTCTGGTTCCTGGCTCTGGTTCCTACAGTGTAAGATGTATGTTTTTTATACTGACTAATGCAATGATGAATGATTCCCAGCTTAGGGGTCAGTTTCGCAGACTGTCCCCAGGGGTTCCCGAAGAGAGTTCCAAATGGACATCTTTTTTATAATGATCTCAGGCCTATACCATAATGTATTTAGCTTTTGGCCACTCCTCATTTCAGTTCTTTGCACTGCAACCACCTACAGCAGACTTTAAAACTTAGTCCGTTTTTATCTCTGTCTACTGTTACAATCTCAGTCCAGAGTACTTTAAAGGATCTTTTAACACTTTTATATCTTTAATCTGCAAATGTTTCACTGTCTCATGTTACAGTTCACTGTTTCACATTATGATTGATGTGAGTGTGAGTGTATTATGCTGCCTTTTGGCAAATGAGGCAGCATAATACACCTTCTCTTGCAAATGAGAAGGTGTTCTCAATTGACCTACCTGCTAAAATATTCAATATATACAAAATTGAATAAATAAATAAATGAATATACATTTATTACCCATAAAACACAAGGTTGCAGTCATGCCACCATTTTTTAATCCAAGCCACGCTTAAGACAACTTAAGTCCAATAAGGTTAGAGTTAAGAATTTAACTATTGTTCTATGAATCCTGGATGACCACCTGAGGCTAGTGCTCAAAGCACTGAATGACTCCCTGCGCTTGTGCGAAAGGAATCATTCAATGCTTTAAGTACCGCGCCCTTTGCAGTCAGTAGGAATGAAATAGAAAGCAATGCATGAATACTCAAATCTCACTTTTTGTTCCAAGAAATATTAATAATATTGTGTTTCATTGATTTCTGTACTTGCAGCTTGAACTGGAGCAGCAGAAAAATGAGGAGGAGCAGGAGAACACGCCTGAATTTGTCAAGATGAAGAGCAACCTGCGCCGAACCAGACAGGAGGAGGGGGGAGAGGAGCGAACCACCTAAACCCACACCCAGGTCTGGAGGAGGGAGTGAGGAGCAGACCACCTAAACCCACACCCAGAGCTAGATGAGGGAGAGAGAAGATGACCTCCTAAACCCACAGGCAGGTTTGGAGGAGGGGGAGAGAAGAGGACTTCCTAAACTCACACTCAGAGCTGGAGGAGGACTGGAGCGGACCACCTAAACCCACACCCAGAGCTGGAGAAGGGGGAGAGAAGAGGACCTCCTGAAGCTACACACAGAGCTGGAGGAGGGAGGAGAGGAGCGGACCACCTAAATCTACACACAGAGCTGTAGGAAGGAGGAGAGGACCACCTAAACCCACACCCAGAGCAGAGCTGGAGGAGGGGGAGAGAAGAGGACCTCCTAAATCTACACACAGAGCTGGAGGAAGGAGCTCCTAAACCCTCACCCAGAGCTAGGGTTGTCAAATGTCTTGAAAGTCAGTTTTACTTTTGATAAAGATAGTAACGAAACTAGATACTCATTTGAGCAGGTATCAATACTAAAAACGTCAAAGGACAGACATTTTCCTGAATAGCTTTAGAATGATCTTGAGCTGTATATTGAATATTAGGGATGCACTAAAACAATACTGTTATTGGATATTAGCACAAATTTTGGTGGATCGAATAGCAGCTTCCAAGATATCGGAACAGCCAATCTATAAATATATGTAATAAGACGATTTAATGGCCAGTCTTGGCCAAAAACATCTCATAGTATTAAATTTGTATTTTTATAAAGCACTTTTAGATCATTTTTCATGATTTTTTCATTGGTTTGCGTTTAAAGGAAATAAATAAAATTTTCAGTCTCTGCACTGGTATCTGTTGATATCGGGTATCGACAGATGCTTAAAGGCAAAGTATTGACATCAGTATCGCTTTTTCACAGAAAAAGCTGGATCGGTGCATCCCTATTGGATATCAAATTCTGTTGTCGATCATCGTGGTAGCTCAGTCTGTATTGAGTATCGAGCCTATTACTTAGTAGATCGAGTTTGAAATATTAACATTTTGTCAACACAACCCAGAGCTGGAGGACGGGGCAGGAATGGGACCACCCTTACCCACACGAGAGGGGAGATAGTTAGGACTTCTCCAACAATGATCCTGCCTAGCTATGGCACTCACCAAACTGTTCACCAACTCTCATCCTGTGGTGTAGAGACATCATATTTTTTGACAAAGATTACTTTCTCTCCTCCTCCGGGACTACTTTTTCTTCTTGCTACCTGCCTTCACACAGCCACACACAGCTCCCATTGCTCCCCCTGCAGGCCGGACCTCACCACTAACTGAACTTGTTACAGAATACGAGGCAATTTTCGAGCTTCCACGGACAGAGGAACAAAAATGTCTTTCTATGTTTTGCTGCCATTTCTCTTGATATAAGTGTTGTCGAATTTTGTTTTAGTTTTTTGTTTTTCAATCAAATGAGGAAAAGTGGACACTGGATGGACTCTCAAAGCTGTGTATTGTAAAGCCAAACCTAATGTGCGTTTCTGTTATTTATGTTAATAGTTTTTAGGACATGTTTTAGTCGTATTTTTATTTTAGTTTTACCGTATAGTTTTCAAAAAGCCAGATGAGGACAAAGGGAGTGGTGTGACCAATTTGCAAATTATTATTAATATAATTTTTATCAACATGCCGTTTCTTCAGCTAAAGTGATTTGAAGCATTATGACGTTGGCATGAGGGTGACCTTTTCTTTATGTATTCTGTTGTTTTGTATAAATAAACATGTTAATTTAATTTTTTTTGTCAAATTTTGTTCTTTTGAGTCTCATCAGAAAGTAAAATATATAATTTGAACTTATTATCCAGATTAGTGTTTATATTGACTTAAAGTATTTCCAGGTCATACAGTTATTATTTAAGTATTCTTTCATTTGCTCTGGCTAAGATTGGCTAATGCACATTCATGTCACTTTTTTCTGAATTAATTTGTTCAAGCCATGTCCTTATTTTTCCCAATAAATTTTTACCTTTGGGAATGTGTGTATATAGTAAAAAATTGTAATAGTTTGTTTATTTTCTTTTTTTTATTTCATGCATGTTTTTTCTTGGTAAAAAGATCCAGGAATTAAAAAAAAACTGCCTATTGCCTGTGCTCTTTAGTTACAGGAGTTGCCAGTGCCTTAACCTGCAGATAGAAGACACACATATGTTTTTCTCATTTTTCATTATATGGACAGGCCTCATGTGAAAGCTCAAAACCTCCATAAGTCACTCACTGAGCTGCAGAGGCTGCACTAGCACTAATTAATGATTGGCTGCAGGAGCTGGGGTTTAGGTAGTGATCAGATCAGAGAGAGGCATTTTAGGTTTGAACCAACTGGATTTCAGCATTGAAACTGGCAACCCAAATGAGAGACTCATCTGAAGCTCTTTCTGCTTTCTGATCATAAAATCTAAATCTTCCATAAAGTTCTTTTTTATATAGGACTTAGTGGGATAGTAACCACAACAACTAAATCTATCAATTTTAAGAACAGCATGAACTGGATAACTTGGCCGGGATCTTGGTGATTTTATCTCTATAGTGGTATCTTTCCACTATTGAGTGTGAAGTGAATGAACAATCCACTGTAAAGCATTTTGGGCGTCTTGAAAGGTGCTGTATAAATGCATTATTATTATTATATGAATGCATATTATTAATCTTATTTAGTCAAAAATATAAGATTTATTAGCACAGTGTGGGCCATTCCACTTCCAAAAGTAACTTAGTCAACAGTTTTGAAGATGTAATGAATCCATAAGAGATCTTGGCATTGTGTCCAGGAGCAAGGCACTTAGTCAGCAAGATTTCTTTGGCTCAAAAGATGGCCACACTGGATTTTACCCACGATTTCTTTCAGTTTTGCTCTCACTGAGTTTGTCCACAAAAAGTATTAGGGTCTCTGAATAACCATTCACAGCCAAGCATCTAGAAATTAGATGGAATGGAATTAGATGCTAAATTAATAGATGAATGAATGAATAAATAAATAAAGGATATAGTTAAGATATAGTTCAGATGTGACTATGAATATACTGTAGAAATGAAAAACAAGCCAAGTCACCGGTGGAGAGGCCACTTCACACACAGTAAGGATGCATGATTTTAACATATGTTTTTCTAGCAATAAAATGTAATGTCTTTTTAATATAATACTTTGAAACATTTCAGGCAAAGCTATAGTTTTCATGGCATCAAGGTGGAGACTCCTACCCTAAAAGTTACATAGTACACCTTTAAACAGCAGTTAAAATGAAATGGATTTTTTTGGTAAATTAAGCACATTTGCTCTAGTGTTGTTTGGTTCAGAAATCATATAATAGATTAATAGATAATAGATTTTTTTCCCCCTCCTTTTTTAAAATCACATGGTATGTTAATAGACAATTGATTTTTTTTTTCTTTTTTTATCATATGGTAGGTTAATAGATATATATTTTTCTCTTTTTTTTTTAAATCATCTGGTAGGTTAATAGATAATTGATTTTTTTCTCTTTTTTTAAATCATGTGGTAGGTTAGTAGATAATATTTTCTTTCTTTTTTTTAACCATATGGTAGGTTAATAGATATTTTTTGTTTATTTTTTTTATGAAAACGTACACAAAATATATAAGTTTGAAAATAAAAAAGGCAGGATTTTTCACATGTTTAAAATAACAAATCCAATACAAGGCATAGAGAAGACAACATAAAGCAGAAAAAAATAATTAAACAGAAAACAGCTGAACACTAGTGAGAGTAAGTAGTTAATTAACGCCTAATTGATCTCAAATACTCGTTGTTTTTTTTTAAGGTTTTAAGTTGTCTGATGAGGTTATGGACTGGATATACTGTCACTCCAGACTATGACCAGCAGAGGGCAGTAAAAGGTCGTGGCGGGGTCTCTTTCTGTCCTAACAAAGCGCAGCAGAAGACGCGTCTCCCTCCAGTGGATCATCATTCTGCGACAGACATGGCCGCCGCCTGTGGGCTGCTCCTGCGCTCGCTCTGCTCCGGCGTCTCCAGTGCCGTCCCCGTGCTCTCCAGACCCGCACGGAGCCTCTCACTGCGCCTGTCCACCCAGCCTTACGCCCGGAGAACTGTGGCCTCCTCCAGCCCTTTATCAGCAGGTACTGGAGCCGTATAACCTTCACGAGCGCATGCGGGTTTAGCTCGTCTCTAAACTGGGTAAAAGTCAAAAGACCTGGCAGAAGTAACTCTTGGATGGTCCTCACGTTGCACAACTTTTCACTAGAGCTCCACTGTTTTGCGTAATCAGCACGTACCAACTGTGTTTTTGTTTGCAGCACTTAAATTTACAGACAAACATGAATGGATCCGGGTAGAAGAGGATGGCATTGGGACTGTGGGCATTAGTAACTTTGCACAGGTACGCCCACTTGTCCATCTTCATGCAGACAGACAATAACAGCTTGTTCAAACTCAACACTTGCCTAAATCTTTGTTTTTGTTCTTTTGGCACTGCTTGGGAACCATCAGGAGGCACTAGGAGATGTAGTTTACTGTGGACTACCTGAAGTGGGCACTCAGCTGGCGCAGCAAGGTACACTTTACGCATTTACTATTGCAAATTAATATCTTAACAACAATAATTCTGTAAAGAGTTGCTTTTAATGTCGTGGTGCTTGATTCTGAATGTATCTCAGCTAATATCTATAAGCCTAGGAAGTGGTCATCATCACTTACAATGACACATTTTGGGTTGTATGAAAATGTGCAATAGGTTAGATTTTTTTCCACTCAGAGGTAGGTAGTACTTAGTTACATTTATTCAAGTAACTTTTTAAAGAAATTATACTTTTCAGAGTACTTTGCTAGCAGGATGCGTTTACTCCTACTTGAATATTTTTTTTAAATTAACAGTACTTTTACAGTAGCAAGAGTAACCAAAACTTTTACTCAGTAAGTAAGTCTACAAGTGACAAAAGCTTGACACTGAAGATTTGTGGATCTGCACCACTCCTTTAGATATGATTTAGTAGCATTTTTGTGTCTATTCTTTGAAAATTTTGTGCAGATTTTGTGCATTATTTAATGTTTTGTTGAAGTTGAAATTATACATTTTTTATGTCCCAGGAGTTGCTCTTTAAGTTACTTTTACTTTAGTAGTAATTTTCACAAATACTTTTACTACTGTTACTTGAGTACTTTCTTGGACCACTACTTTGTACTTCTACTTGAGTAATATTGTTTATCACTAATGTATTAATGTTACTAATATTAACATTACTCTTACTTGAGTACAATCTCGTGTCATGTGACTGTGTGCAGATGAGTTCGGTGCCCTGGAGAGCGTGAAAGCAGCCAGTGAACTGTACTCGCCGCTGACCGGGGAGGTGGTGGAGGTCAACACTCTGCTGGCAGACAGACCGGGCCTGGTCAACTCCTCCTGCTACAAAGATGGTACGTGGTAGATGGTGGTATGAACCAAACAGAGGAGCAGTTAGGTCACAGTTTAACACTGTCCTATATTATACTGAGTCATATGCATTTTGTACACTGTAGTTTAGTTTGAGCATTACAGTCACAGCATTGAGCTTTTGTTTCATTTATTCACATGTTTACATGCAATACTTTCAAGTAGTAATTTTAATACTTGACCAAACTCCTTTTTAAGTATTTTCTGAAATTCGGTCACGATTCTGCATCTGGCAAAATGCCCCAAAATGCCTCAATGTCTCAGCTGTGACCAGCTGGGGGCGCATTCTTTTTTGATACTGACCTGTCCCTCCAAAAAACTCAATACACAACAACCTGCTTGTCTCCGAGATGTTATTGATTTACCTGAAATGTTCCACAGTATGGCATTAAATTGATCTCTTCTAACATTTATTTGATCATACTTGGATAGTGTTTTCAGGATAATAAAAAGTCAAACTCTATTTTGCAACATCGCGTGGTGGTCGGGGTACCACTGGAATGGCAGACCAGGGTGGTGGTCCCTCTGTATAAGAAGGGGGACCGGAGGGTGTGTTCCAATTACAGGGGAATCACACTCCTCAGCCTTACCGGTAAGGTCTACTCCAGGGTACTGGAGAGGAGAATCCGACCGATAGTCGAACCTCGGATTCAGGAGGAGCAGTGTGGTTTTCGTCCTGGTCGTGGAATACTGGACCAGCTCTATACTCTCCATCGGGTCCTCGAGGGTTCATGGGAGTTTGCCCAACCAGTCCACATGTGTTTTGTGGATTTGGAGAAGGCATTCGACCGTGTCCCTCGTGGTGTCCTTTGGGGGGTGCTCCGGGAGTATGGGGTCCGGGGCCCTTTGCTAAGGGCTGTCCGGTCCCTGTATGACCGGAGCAGGAGCTGTGTTTGCATTGCCGGCTGTAAGTCAGACCTGTTGGTGCATGTTGGACTCCGCCAGGGCTGCCCTTTCACCAGTTCTGTTCATTATATTTATGGACAGAATTTCTAGGCGCAGCCAGGGGCCGGAGTCTGGTTCGGGAACCACAGGATTTCATCTCTGCTGTTTGCGGATGATGTTGTCCTGATGGCTTCATCGAGCCAGGACCTGCAGCAGGCACTGGGGCGGTTTGCAGCCGAGTGTGAAGCGGCTGGGGTGAGAATCAGCTCCTCCAAATCCGAGGCCATGGTTCTTGACCGGAAAAAGGTGGTTTGCTCTCTCTGGGTGGGTGGTGAGTCTCTGCCCCAAGTGGAGGAGTTCAAGTATCTCGGGGTCTTGTTCACGAATGAGGGAAGGATGGAGCGTGAGATTGACAGGCGGATCAGTGCAGCGTCTGCAGTGATGCGGTCGCTGTATCGGTCCGTTGTGGTGAAGAAGGAGCTGCGCCCAAAGGCAAAGCTCTTGATTTACCGGTCAATCTACGTTCCTACCCTCACCTATGGTCATGAGCTTTGGGTAATGACCGAAAGGACAAGATCGTGGATACAAGCGGCCGAAATGGCTGGGCGCACCCTTAGGGATAGGGTGAGGAGCTCAGTCACACGGGAGGAGCTCGGAGTAGAGCTGCTGCTCCTACACGTTGAGAGGAGCCAGTTGAGGTGGCTCGGGCATCCGCTCAGGATGCCTCCTGGGAGGGAAGTTTGGGAGTCCCTGTTTAGACTGCTGCCACCGCAACCCGGTCCCGGATAAGCGGAAGAAAATGGATGGATGGATGGATCTATTTTGATACTTAATACAGATTCTGACAATGATTATAAAAACACTCTAGAATATGATTTTCAACATGAAATCATAGTACTTTCTTTTATATAACCATGTGGTCTTATCTATGTAATGCTTCAGTCGTCCACGTAGGTTCCATAGTGGTCCATGGGTGTATACTAGTCTGTGTCTTATACTTGTTCTGATACAGCTCAAGATCATTCTAAAGATATTGAGGAAAGGTTTATTTCTGTCCTGTGAATGTGAGTTTTTAGCATTGATATCTGCTAAAATGAGTATCTAGTTTTGATACTTGTTTTAGTATTTATTAGTATCTGATTTTTTATACTTTTGACAACTCTATTTCATTATGTGTGTGTTTATCATACCTGGAAATATTTAGAAAAACATACAGTATCATCCTTGTGAGCAGGTTCATCTCTACAGATCTGACCTGTAACTTGACTTGGTAGCAGCTGCTTTTCTCCATAAACATAGATAAGTTTAATGCCATACTAAGAAGAAAAAGGGTGTGTCAGAAGCACTAATGCAAATGTGTCAAAATATTTACAGAAATCTTACATTACACTGAACCTTTTTTAGAATAATAAGCCATGTTATAATGTTAACTTATCAAAAACATACCTGAAGTTGTGGTTTGTTTCATTCGCAAGTTTGGGTAACCCTTTTTTTTATTGGTCTGCCTACATCTCCAAAGCTCAAAATGCTCTGTTCCACCATGTGATTTCATGAAGCAATTAACTTGGAAAACTACCTCTATCTTTTACCTTTTTTCCATAGACATTGGCAATTCCAGGCAAAAATGATTCAAATAAGTGGGGTGCATGGAGTTTCAAAACAGTGGAGCAATTATTGCATTACCACAAGGTGTAACAGAGTGTTTTCAGTTTTAGAGAAGAACTCAGCCTAAATATGCAAGGTTTGTGTGTTAAATATGTGCAAATGGAACAAAACACAACTCTGGGTATATTTTTGGTGAGGAAATATCAGTATCAGGTGAATCAGAAAATAGCATAACATGGGCCCTGCAAATAATTGTTTTTTAATGTTTTTAAGGCTGGTTGATGAAGATGACCATTGCCAAACCCGCAGAACTGGACTCCTTGATGGACGAGCCTGCGTATGAGAGATACATCCGCTCAATCGAAGACTAACCCACTACCTCTTAAAAAACGGCCACTTTCACTTCTCCAGACACAGGGGGCAGAAGAGCCACAAAACAACAGGCTATTCTGGGCATCTGCTGTGTAAAGGGCTCCACTCTGCTGACCCGACAGTATTGTAGATCTGGGGACGCTAGCATTTCTTATCTACTGCTAAAGTCAGGCTGAAGTGGTCAAACAGGCTGTAGTCCATGAATTCACTTTACCCTCAGTGACGGCACTAGAATCTATAGAGCATCGTCCACACATTTCAAACACTGAAGTACGTTCTAGCTCAATGTGAGATTTCTTAAAGCACTTTTGTTATGATTCTAATAATAAACTTGGTCTAAAATGCATGGTTGTTGAAACTGTGTGCATGGGACCGTTTGAGAATAATAAACATTTCCAGAGTAGTGTGTTCTTGCTTTTTTATTTAAACCATTGTGTTTTTAAATAGGTATAAAAATAGAGAAATTTATATCTGCCCACACAAACCAAAACCACCAAACACAGAAATTCAACAGATTACACAGCAAATTTCCTTTTTTTTACCAGGTGTGGATAATAAACTCAATATTCTAATTTTGCATATAACAATGCATTAGTCTCGTATTCTGACAGCACTTTTTGCAAACGTTCAAAGCCACTTTATAATTTAATGCAGTATTCATTCACTCCTTGAACTACTACTGCATCCACAGCTATCATAGGGTAGACTGACAGAAGTGTCGCTGCCAATGTGTGCCATTAGGTTCCTCCCATCCCTGGGTAAAGTGTCTTGCCTGAGGACACATTGACAGTTTGTGTTAGAGCCCCACTGTAGTACTTGGTATTCTCATTGGTCCAGTGGTCTCCCATCCAAATACTAACCAGGCCCAACCCTGCTTAGCTACTGTGACCAAATGAGATCAGGAATTCTCAAGGAGGTATGCTTAACTTCAAAACCACTAGAAAAGTAACAAAAGAGTCTTCTCTGACAGAAATTCATATGCAGCAGTGTAACAGTCCATACACTTAATAAAAATAAAGTAAAACAAAAATGCATAAAACAGGACTATAAGATGGTATGATTTCATTACAATGACATTCTCTGTAGAGCAGCAGAATACTCCATCATAAAGAACTCACCCCACCCAGTACACAACCCCAACACCAGTTCCTCCTTGCATATTTTCAATAACAATAAATAAGCAAACCGTATAAAAATCAAAGCACGTTGAGTGCTATCTGAGTGTACTGACCACACCTCCAGGCACTATAGAGAACTTGTCTTTGGCTGTTGGAGTACGTCTGGCTCTTCCTCTGGGCTGGCGAACCTGGGGCAGACCTTCCATCTTCCTATAGTTCACATCCATTCTCTCCCTTCTCTGCACTCCCTCGTTCATCACACTGGCTGTGAAATCTCTTTCATTTAGAAAAGCTATGGTTTCGTCTCTCTTCCTGCTCACATACCCCTTTAGAACAGCATTGTACGGGTTGGAGCCTGCGTCAGAGTCCGGTTCTTCCACCTGGTGTTTGAACTCCATGCGTGTTATGAGAGGTAGGAGGAACTGTTTGCCCCTCACCTCTACATCTCCATGGATACCCAGAGCCTCCGAGACGAGGCGGGGGGGCAGGGGGACCAGGTCACAGCCAGTGGCCCGGTCCACATATTGTTTAAACTGTAGACGCACCTGGGCCACATCTTTCAGAGATTGGGTCCTGTGCTCCTCCAAGTCTGTGATGATACGCTCGGGGTAGGACTGTCCCAGCACCACACCTGGGGACACACAGGGGTTATGATTGGGGTCATAGTTTAAAGGGGCAAACAATCAAAAAACAGTGTCACTAATGTAACATATTGATAGTCTTATAGTATAATTGAGTGATTTTTCAAGATTTTCAAGAAAATACAAAAAACTGTCAATAATATTTTGTCAATTGCATTTTTTGGATGTAAAAAATATTCTGATTAAAGGTTCCATATTACGTTATGTTCGGATAAATGTTATGATGTTGTTTCCTCATTGAAAACATACCTAGAATTGCGTTTTGTTTCATTCACACATGTTTAACACACAAACCCTGAATATTTAGGTTGAGATATTTTCACTAATTGAAAACACTCTGTTCCACCTAGTGATGTCATGTGGTAATACAGGAAGTGCTCCACTGTGTTTTTAAACTCCAGACACCTTCACTAGAATCATTTGGATAATTTCAGCACTAGAATTGATGATCTCTACTGCTCAAAATTTAAAAAGTAGCTGTTAACTTGACAACTATCACTTTATGACATTACAAGGTGGAAAGGAGCATTTTGAGCTTTGGAGATGTAGACAGACTAATAATGAAGAATTACTCAAACATGTGTGAATGAAACAAAACACAACTCAAAGTATGTTTTTGATGAGGTAACAACATTCTAACATGGCTTAAAGCTCACAAGAGTCCATTTAGCATGATATCCTTTAAAGACGGAACCAATTATGTGTACAGGTGCAGCAGGGTCTGAAGAGTAGAACCTAAATATCTGACACTTACTTACTTTTCTTAAACTGTTCTAATGTGCTTCAAGTTTCAAGTTTAAGAAGCTTACAATTGCCAAGCTTCATTTCTAATTTAAAGTCATTCATGACCTGGACCTCAAATTACCGCTGTATTAACTATAGACAACATCCACCTACCATTGTCATCACCACCATCACTATCATTATTATACCGTTCTCTACTCTTATTTCCCCTCTTCCTAATGTTCTAGGTAAACTTGGGGTGCGTTCACTTCTCACTTGCAAAAACACAACATAAAAATTAGGACTAAACTGGGACTAAATTCTGACCAAATCATGGACTAGGCCATAACTAAACCAGGACTAGAATAAAACCAAACCAGGTCTATACAGAGTAAACTGGGCTCAAACCAGGATCCAATGAAGACAAGTGTGAAAGCAACCTAAGGCACATTTATTAATCCACAAATAAAATTAATGGGAAGCAGTAGCTCACACATTACATTATAAGAATATTTCTAAGCCAGCTCAAAAGCACAGGTCCTTACCGGCCCGTTTGAGCATGGAGGTGGGACACTTCCAGGGTTTGTGGATGAGCTCGTCGGGCAGGTCGGCCAGCTCTGGACACCACTGTCTGACATAGGAGCCACAAGGGTCACAGGTCATGGCTGCATCCACAGGGTGCATGACAAAGTTCCAGTGGTCCAGTCCACACATGCCTCCATTCTGCCACATCATTGCGTCTATGGCCACGTCTGCATCCACTAGAGTGTCCTGCTCAAGGGAGGGATAAGCTGTGGTTACCCCCTGGTCATATTTGTATAAATTCCATCTTTTTTCTCTGTGTGGTTTACCTGGAACCAGCGGTAGCCCTCCTGCCAGGGCAGGTGCAGGTATGCAATAAGGAAAGAGGCCACCACATGTCTCATGTAGTTGTTCATCCAGCCCGAGAGCCACAGCTGTCTCATGGCTGCGTCGACCAGAGGGTACCCAGTCCGGCCTCGCTGCCACGCCTTCAGGTGTGACCGGTTGGAGCTCCAGTGCAGGGCCTGCAATCACCCACAACATATTCATATGACATGAAGACACACTGAGTGGTTTCTAGTTTAATATTTAAAGGAGTAAATGGTAAGCTGAGCTCTATTACTCATGTATAATTTGACTTTTTCTCTACTTTCTTTTTTTCCAACCAATTTTAAAATTAATTGTTATAGATCCAATGTGCACATATGAAATGCTGCTAACCTTATAAGGCGGTCTAACAGACTCCCAGGGCAGGTCGGGGAACAGGCTGAGCTGCCAGTAGGCCAGGTCTCTCCAGGACAGTTTGCGCTGGAACTTTGGGGGGCGGCATTTCGCCCCTTTGGCGTCCCACAGGAGCCAGCGTGGGCTCAGCTGTCCGAAGTGAAGGTATGGGGACAGACCACTGGTGTTACAGCAGTCTGCTCTGCCCGACTCCTTCTCATACCTGTACACACCTGCGCAACAGGCAATAATGATAGAGAAGGAGCACAACTAAATGGCACATTCAAGTCACAAATAAATGTTTACCATTCTGAAGGAAAGTTTCCAACTGAGCATGTGCTCCCTCCTCACTGAAATCCCAAGACTTACGAATGTTAGCTGCCCAGTCAATCTAAGAGGAAAATATAAATTTGTACTTTAGAAGACAATATATACATTTTTACACAATTGGGATATTTCTTATGTATTTACTATAGTGCCATCCTTCCGGCGGGGCATCCTGGCCAGTTCTAGCATGTCCAAAGGTACACCTGAAGGCCAGTGAGAGGGGGTGGGCAGAGACACAGGGGGGTCCAGAGGGGCCCCAAGAGTAGGCCCCGGATTCTGTTTACAGCAGCTTATGAAGTGGGACACAGAACCGATTCCTGCACAGCACAGATCAAAGTTTGGAGAAAAAAAAAGACAATTGAATTAAAAGTACAGTATGTAACTTTCTGAAGGTGACACGTCACCTGCATGATTCCAGGGAAAAATAATATCATACTTCAGAACATGGAGAACATGCATACTCCCTGGAGATGGGTACGTTTGATGCAATAGTGTGGAAAATTATAGCTATAGGAACAATATTTCCATGGACACAGGCAGGACTATTTTTTTGTTTTGTTTGTTTGTTTTGCTAAAAAGTTACACACTGTTACTTTAAATACATATATAACAAAATATATTTGTGATTTATTTTCTTTTTTATTCAGTTTGTAATGTGATTCATATGTGATGCAAAACTAAGACTACACCAAATCTAAACCAGAATTATTTAAGGACTAAACCAGTTTGAAATTAGGCAAAAGACTCCTGAGTATAACTACAAAAAGTGAGAAGTCAGACAAGTAGATACCAATATAAAACATTTGAAATAAGGCCTCTAGCATTTGAATGATCATCCTACCCTCACATATTATATTAAGATTTGTATAGTGAATTAATTGTGCCATCCATACCTCTGAGCCCCACTCCCACTGTGCTGACAGAGTAGGGGTCACGGAGGCAGTAGGAGTGATACATCCTGAGGTCTATCCCGTCTTTGTGCAGAGCCGACAGCACCAGATCATCCCTTTGTTTCAGCCAGGGCTCATACAGGGCATTGGCCACCACAGTGCGGGCTCCTGTTTCCTGTAGCAGCCCCCTGAGAGTCTGCAGTGAGGAGCCACTATCAGCCTTAAGGAACACAAGACTGCTGCCGATCCGCTGCAAGGATGTGTGCAGACAGGACAGAGCTTGATGAAGCCAGAACTTACCTAAGAAAAGAAGAGCAGAAGATAAACAGTTATACTTTAAAAATGTCTTTTAACTCTCAAAATGCAAATGTTTTGACCTGGGTTAGAGATGAAAGGATTTAAAGACACAGGTGAATATGTTTTTTTTTTTTACTCAATCCCTATCAAAAAACAAATTTCAACATATGAAAAAACTGTTTATGGCCAATTGAATTTAATAGGATGTAGATGCTGGTCAGAGAAGCCATTTGCAGAGAATAACAAACACATCACAGTCAACAGTTCAGTTCAAGTGAAGCAATAGAAATCTGATAATTCACTTGAAGAGTTATGTAAAATGTTCATTTTCACTAATAAAGGATTTAATTTTGAGAAAAGTATGCATGTGTCTGCTGACTTACAAGCCCCTCCCATGGCCACAGTGGTCCCAGGGCCTTCTTCCTCTTCAGGAGCCCAGATGAACACAGGGATAACAGGTGCTCCAACCTCCAATGCACCGATCATGCCAGGGTTATCACACAGCCTCAAGTCCCTCCTGAACCACAGCAGGACTGGGGGCTGAGGCGATGGAGCTGTGGGTAACCCGACTACCTGCTGACCTGACCCCTTACTCCTCTGCCTTCTCCTCTTAGAACGTTTAGGTTCATAGATATGCTGTTTAGAAGTCAGTGAAGATGGCCTGAAGCTATTGTCCATGGTTGGTACAGTCTTGTTTTGGACAGTAGACGCATCTTCAGCAGGAGGAGACTGGATGACTTCCTGGGTGGTGCTCTGCTTGGTGGCAGTGGTGGTTTCTTCTGCATCCAGTAGAGAGAGTGCCATTGCAAGTTGGAGCTCATCATCTTCATTCTGTAACTGTAGATGATATGATGTGAGCACGTTTACTGATATATATATTTTTAATTGTTGTTTTTCGGGGTCAGTATTTATCATAGGTACTTTATCTTTGTACTAGAAGGGACATTTTTGTAATTTTTTTGTACTATGATAAGATTTTAGGTATTGAGAGTTAAATAAATTACTTCTGTTCACTATGTTGATGCAAACTTACCACAAAAAGCATTTTGTTCTGCTGTTAAAAAATATAGCAGGTCATGTTTTATATCACACAATTTGTTAGTGTGACAGACCTAGATATTGGAGCAGGCGTTCTTATTTACTCACTGGCTCTGACTGATAGATGTGCACTGTCACTGTGCCATTATGTTAAGGCTCATTTCATTGTAAATAGCCCATTCCGTTTTCAATGCATTGTCCTTGATCAAAAAAAAAAAAAAAAATCAATTCTGCAAAATAGGTTTGTGAAATAAAAATGGCCATAATATGAAAAAGGACATTATACTGTAAAACAATTACAACATGAGATATTTAAAATGTTTTCTTAATACATATAATGCAAATAAGCTAATTAATTTTGAATGGCTGTATTTTACTATTGAAAGAACATTTAACAAAACGGTATTTTAATTCCATGTTGTATTAGTTTTTTTATTTTTTTATTTTTTTTAACAAAGGTGAGCAGCAGCATACTCAATTGTATTTACTCAGTTATATATACTTGATTAACTTTTTAAAGAAATTGTACTTTGCAAAGTACTTTTCTGGCTGCATACTTTTACTCCTAATTGAAGCATATTCTCATTGAAGTAATAGGCCTAGTACTCTTACCTGAGTAGTTTATTGTACAATGTAACAATACTGTGAGTAAGTCTACTACTTGAGTAATTTCCTGGGCCACAACTTTGCTTCAACTTGAGTAATACTGTTTTGAAGTAACGTTACTCTTAGTTGAGTTCAAGTTTTGACTATTCTACTAACATTTCTTGAAAAAAAAAAGGAAAAAAGTTACAGCTGCCTCTCACTAATGCCAACAGGTGGCGCCAAAGGAGCACATACACTCTGGCGCTATGGGTGAGGGTCGGTACTTTTAAAATATTAATTAATACATTAATACTTAAATATTAAGAAGGCACATGTTTAATCCTTATACTTTTATCTGTGTTTGGTTGTTTGTACAAAGCTTCACACGCTTTTTGTGAAACCTACTTCATAACAGGTGAGAAAACTAGCTTAACAAAAAGGCTCAGTTACCCAAGTTATACAAGTGAGGAGGGGCGAAATGTGACAACTGTTTTTTTTCATACATATCAAAATGTTAAATTTTAGTTATCGATAAAGTAAGCCCTAGTTTAGTACACATATTAAATGGTACTTGTTAATTAAATATCCATAAACCGTATTTTTTTTGTTTTTTGTTTAGAGTTTAAAGCCAACTAGGTAGCACGTGCACGTGTTAAAAATATTTTTGGACAATCCCTAAAACTATGATTATGATTATGAAACTTATATTTTTAAACTGTTATTTCTTCATATTGTCAAGTCTTAGCTAGTTTTAAGACGTGTTTTGAAGTAATAACGCCATTATAAAACATGACTGGCGTATACCCGTCCCAGCCTTACATTACTGAAATACTCCTCGTAGATGGCGGTCAGCGCGGAGTGCAGAGACATGTTCGCCGTGGACAGAGGCCGGATGACGGTCAGGAACTGTGCCCGGGTGTCGTGGTGCCCCAGGACGGACACACATAGAGCGAAGAACCCCTCTGGATCCTCCCGACCCACCAGAACCTCCCTCAGCATCTTCCTCACCAGGGACACGCCGTCTTCACCACTGCCGATGCGAGACATGTTTGTATAAAACAATGTCCAAACTATGTCCAAAATGTCTCTTCGCAGTGCTGTCTGTCTCTGTTCCTGCTTAACGAACACAACAGCTGATTTGAGGAGTTACACAAGCCATGTGGCAGTGTTTTGTAACGTAGACTGTAGTTTCTTATTTTAACCAATAGGGGGTGTTCATGTCAAAGAAATAGATTACATTTAACAACACAACGCGCCATGGAATAACAATTGTGTTTGAAGTTACACACAAGCGCATATATTTACATAAAATTTTGCGTTTACCCCGTAGTTTTATACCTGCCTCTGCTAGCCTAATGTAAGACATCTCACCAGACTGGGTCAGACCTTTGGCTTAGTTTCTCATTGTGGGCTGCTAGATCCCAAAGGACAGATTGACAAAAGCCTCATCTAAGCTGGAATGCTGTCTTTTTTCAAGTTAGAAACAAAGCAATTGCACCCAGGAGTGAATTTGTAATCATAGGCCAGCAGAAGATTGCTAAGTAATTAATTTCTTTAATAAGAGCCTACTTCGGCTTTTAAGTCAACCCAGCGGGGTGCCTTGATTTGGTAGTCAAGGAGGTAAAACGCCCCGCACACCTGATAAGATGTTTTTTCTAATCATATCTTTGAAATGTATCTTTTTAAGTTATCTTTGAGGATTATTGGCATCTGGTATTGATATCTGAAATGTTGACACCAGGATTCTAAGTAAGGTCATACTCTCTAAGTTGGGGGTAAAAGTAGTAGAAGTAAAAAAAAAAAAGCACCAAAAGCGACGGCATGTGCGGAAAGCGCGATACAGAAAATAGAGAGAAAGGGAAAAAGATTGAGGGAGAGAGAGAATCAATAGTGTTTAGACAGAGAAGTGGATTCTAAGTGGGTGATCAATAGAGAGCACAGCGAAGAGATTAGCTGCTTTTCTCTCTCAAACTAACACTGACAAATTGGTGAATTGGTGTATCGGCCCTTGGGCTAAACGGATTGACCCGCTGTTTCCATGTTCTACCGTGTACTGTCAATACAGATCTGTGTTCATTGTGGCTTTCAATGGAGAGAGTGAGTGAAAGGACCCAGAAAAGAGGAGAGAAAAGTGATACCACATCACCGGGAAAACACCAAGTAAAAGGTAAGTGAAGACGGTAGGTACTGGGAAGGTAAGTAAGTAAAACCCAAGTGTCCATGTTGGTGAGGATGCTTACAAAATATCCACACCTCTGTCTCATTAACTCACATGCGCATCCTTGTGCACAATGTTATAAAACCATAATAACGTCTCGGGGAAAATTAATGAGAGGACAGATTAAAAACTAAGTGTGGAGAAACGGGCCACTGGTGTAGCTATTTGCAACTCATAAATCATCTTGACAAAG
Organism: Periophthalmus magnuspinnatus; assembly: GCF_009829125.3. Classification (NCBI taxonomy): domain Eukaryota; kingdom Metazoa; phylum Chordata; class Actinopteri; order Gobiiformes; family Gobiidae; genus Periophthalmus; species Periophthalmus magnuspinnatus. The sequence continues at coordinate 13,717,912 of NC_047131.1, read as the reverse complement.
CCATGCGTCCGTGGACACATGCGCGCACACACTCACACACACACACACACACACATACTGTAATTAACCACAGGCTATTTACTCTCTCCTGCTGTAAATTAGACATGCAGACACCGTTATTACATTAGGGGGATCTGCCATGTAGAATACTAACAGGGAGAGGAGGGGCTATATACACACACATGCACAACAATCCAACCCTTACAAACATCAACACAGGCGCGTGCGTACACAAGAAAGGAGGCTATGGAAGAATCATAGAGTGACGGCAGTGCCAATGAAGCCGCAGCGCACAGAATAGCGGCCCCCAGCTCTTTGTTCCTCGCTGCATTTCATTATCTGGAACGCCAGCCAACACACACGACAAACATCAGGCACCTCCCCCTCCCCTAAAGCTGTCTACCCCGCTCCCCGCATAAGGCACACACAAAAAAAATAAGAGGAAAGAAAAAGCGAATAAAGATACTGCGTCAGTGCTGTTGACTGGCATCTTGGCACTGTTGTGATGTCTGCATGGCCATTCCACACACATGTACCTTGATACTTTGACTTTTCGAGTTTGGTCTACTTTATAAGAGGTTGTTGATTGTTAGGGAAACCTATGCATTCATTAAGTTGAAATTTAGTTGTATGTAAAACAACGTCTCATTTTGCAATTGCTCTTTGTTTTGGTTTTGGCCCCTTAACATAGTTTGGCGTAATTCAGAATAGGCAGAGGATTTTCAGGTGAATCCATCTTTCCTGATTCGAAGTCATAGAACAATCAGCTTTCTATCTGAATGTATTACAGAAAGAGTGTTTTTATAGAATGCAGCAGCAGCATGACTGTAGCCTCTTTGGTACAATTTAGATATTACTTCTCTGAAATAAATAGTTTTCAAACTTATTCAAGGTAGTGTGGCTCCAAATTAATTGCAATCATATCAAAATAGCAAACTCAAGTGGTCACGATTACAAAGTAGCAAAGACTGTAATTATTTAATAAAAAAACATAATAACAAACTCAGTATCATATGTTTGTTATTTATAAAACATATGTTATAACCCTGCTGTTTAGACCTTTATAAACATGTTTTGAAATGCATGAAAGCCTTAGTATTAGTTTAGCAGTTCAGATTTCAGTCTGTTCTCAAAGTTGTGTTCCTGGATGTGTTTAAAAAGTAAACTTTAAATCTTATAATTGTATTGAAGCATAAATCACAAATCTAATCGCAAGGCTTGTCAGAAAAATCCTTTTTTTTAATATTTATACAGCTGTACGTCCAAATTAAAGGTATTAAAAAGGTGTAGGATGAACTAAAATTAAACCATTAGTCAAACATAGCTAATTGGCAATTGTTAAAAGTACTAAACATCGGACTATAAACCTGAGACCAGGACTCAACTATACAAACTATGACTTAGTTAAACTAAATCAAACTTGTTAAATGTTGTTTATCTTCAAAAGATAATAGGAAGACTAAATTTGGGGTGGGCAATGTTGACAGAAATTAATAAGTTGATATTTTGAGCATCCCAATAATAACAGGATATTGTGGCAATCCATCAAAAATGTGTTAAAAGATGTCTCTAAATATATTAGCTGAGGTTTAATTATCAGACAAATGTGAAAGGACTGTAAAATTACCCACAAGGATGCAGAAATATGACTAATTACACTTACTTACACTTAATACACTTACAATACACAAAAGATTACAACGCCTGTTTGTTTCATTTGTATTTCTAAACAGCTCTATATAAAGCATTTTCAGATATTATTAATGTTAATGATATATCCAGTATTACAATTTCACATGTCTAGACATTATATATTGATTCAAACATCTGGATAGTAAATTGCAAAGGTTATAACATTACTGTAAACCTATATTGTGTATAATATGTAATACCGTGTAAAGACTTAAAATGCAGTATTTTCTTTGAAGTAGATCCTGCCCCTAATGATCAGGAAATGTCCTAGTCCCTGTAATACATGGACCCTCAAAGACTTCCCCATAAAGGCAGAACAATGAGGAGAACTTGATTAAAAGGAGTATTGATAGACTGTCTGAGGCAGCTTGTCTCCATTTAGTTGAAGTTACTTTTTTTCTTCCCTGGCCGTAGTGTTTGTGTCCTCTGCTTCCCCCAGCCTCCCTCCAGCCTCTGTGTCCCCTCTGTTTTCCCACGCTGATCGATAGCTCATTACAATCATTGACTGCAGCTCATCAGCACCTGTTAGGGTCTGAAGAGGTAGAAAGACAGTGCACGTTCCAATCACAGAGCACGCCCAGTGATGCTAGCCTGTTGATAAGTACACACAGAAAATGGCGTCTGTAAAAAGGTGAGGGCTGCCATTTGAGTGGTTATCTTCTGATTCACATTCATCGCTGTGGGTGTCTAGTTTGTCGCTGCTTTATGGTTCACGGTCTCGGGGAACATCTTATTATGCGCCTCACGTGGGTACGGCAGTTTGTTGCTATGGTGATCGCCGAGGGAGCTACGGTAGTATAGGTGTTTATGCCAGACAGGAGCGAAAAATACCCCACCAGTATAAGGGACATGTTTAACACAAGGTTTGGACCACACATTAAGAGCCAAGCCATGAATGGGTACAAAGGGAAGCATGGCAGAGTGAGAATGTTAACTATTCACACTCCTGAAAGAAGCAGCCTTGTTGTTGTGGGTTTAATGCAACACTCCAGGGTTTGTTGTTTCAAGAGGCCACTCTGGGACTTAAAGAGGAGTTTCAAGTCAAAGTATTTCTGAGACACTAGAGTTGAGTCAGGGCTGGAGCTATCATAAAAAGACACTGAAAAATTAGAACAGTTTTAAGATGACCCCAAAAGAGCATATTTATTGAATGGATTTTTTTATTTTTTTTTGTTATCTGATATCGATCGATGTATATGTACAATATTTGCCGATACAGATATTAAGATTTAAAAATTCATAGTAATGCCCACAAATTTATTTAGGTTATTGTAAAGTTCATAGATCACTTTTATTAAAAATAATAACAAAATGAATTGATCTGTGACATGATGTGTAATACAGCCATATTTTTATCATAATTGCCCTTCTATTTCCATTTTTACTCATTAGTCTGTTCAGAAAGACAAATCTGATGCACTGAAGATAAACTGGGAATAACATATGGGCACATGGAGACTAGATTTTCAATATGTGATTGTTAAAAAAAACACACACACAAAACAGATTTTGGCTTCAAAATATCTCCCATCCTTAATCAGTGGCTTTATTCAAATCTCAAAATCGTAGTTTGCAACCCACTTTTATGCTCAAAAGCTATAAATAATATCTTTCACCTTATTCCATTTTATGATTTTTATATTGATCCAAAGCACATTACCAAAGCATATACATTAAAGCAACTGTATGTAACCTGCACTGTTGCAGTTGTACAAACACAACTAAACTTGGGTTGCCAGTGTCTAAACCTGTATATAGAGGGCACAGATAGGAAAGGCCATGTCTCATGTGAAAGCAGAATTCAGTCACTGAGCTGCAGAGGCTGCACTAGCACTGATTAATGATTGGCTGCCGGTGCTCGGGTTTATGTAGATTCAGATCAAAGTGAGTCTTTTTAGGTTTAAACAAACTGGATTTCAGCATTGAAACTGGCAACCCAAATGAGAGACTCATGTGAGACTCATTCTGCTCTGATTGGATAATCGTCTTGAGAAACAAAACATCACATTATAACATAAGTAAATGAGATATCACGTCCAATGTTTTTTGTAGTTATGAATAAATCATCTTCAAAAAAAGAAAACGCTGCATTACACCAAGAACATGTGGGCTATAGTTGTTTTCTGGTAAATTGTCTGTTTCATATTTTGGTGGTAGAAAAAAGCTAGTATAGTTGGGTATTTTTTTTACCATTTATCCCATGTAGAATTATATTGAGTGATAAATGTTCCCTAAAGGTTATAAAAAAGTGTTGTTCTTTAAACATATAAATAATTGGACCTTGAGAAAACCTGGACATGTATATCTAGTTTCCATATGGAAATGTTTTGATTACATCTAATTGTTCATCAGCCTAAGAAAAAAAATTAAATGCTCTTCTGTGGCATTATTGACATGATTTGGTGGAGAAAGTGATAAAATGGGGATTTCAAGTGTGAAGTCCAGCTCAGTGAGCTGTAAATAGTGTATACAAAGAGGTGCAGAAAAGAAAGGAAGCCTCTTAGCCCATGCATAAATTACACACATCATTTACATATTCATTATGTTTTGTGTACTAATGAGAATATTTGCTTAATAACCCCACCAACACAGTCAGCTTTTGATTTCAGCCGAACAAATAGGCGAGTCGGGTCATATTGGTAAAGCAGATGAGGTCAATGATACTTAATCGATTTCTACTGTGAATGGGATCAGTTGTATGGCTTTAGTTTGTGTGTTGAACAAAATGAGCCACTACCAAAGTGTAAACGCGCACTTGATGGGGGCTGGTGAAAGTTAATTAAATCAACATAAGCATTCAAACTCTGACTTTCTCCTATTGTCTCAGTGGAATAACTTACTGCTTTAGTAATTACTTGCACGGCTGGCACAACTAGGTTCAGGTCCTTCAGGTGCAGTAAAATCTCAAACAGAGCATGAAAAATTAAGTCTTAAAAAATAATTTCTAACATTCACAGTGTTAATGATTCATAATGTGTATGAATTTAACGAAGGGAAGGGAGAAAAAACCCAGAAACGGGGGAAGGGCAATGAAGAGATGAGCTACAAATAGGAACGATGGCGGTGGCAGGTTGGCACCGTGCCATCCAGTCAGCTATTGAGCGGGGGCAGACATGGGCATGGGCGAAAGGGGCGCTGAGAATAAGAATGGAAGAGGAAGAGAAGCGCACCGTCATACTGCTGCCCCGATGCCACCTTCACTGGCACAGCGGAACTAGCAGAGGGAAAACATAGAGGAAGTGGATAGTGAAGCAGCCATGTCCGACAGATGCCAACATTCGGAGGGTGAGCTAGATGTAGCTGGTGTACAAACTGATACGAGAGCTTTAACGGCAAATCATGGCGTTGAATTTTTGGATCTTTTTTTTTTCGCCCTATGCCTCTTGGCGAGTGCCATCCAGCGGGCATTGTGCCAGCTTGTTCTACTTGAAACGAAGACGACAAATACACAAAGACCTGTCGAACACAAGAACTTCAGCCTACAGGATTTGTATACAAGAACCTCTGCCCTCAGGATTTGTTTCTAATCACTGCTTGTTTGGATAAAGCCAATACGAGGTGCCCATGCACCTGACATAGACGCGATGGCATAGTCGTAATGGCTGCAAAAGCACAGCGAAACAGATGGCGCTCTGCCAAGACAGCTAATCACATGTGCCAACAAAACCTCCATACGGTGAGCAGAAGATTTCACATGTCGTAAATGTTTTGTACGATGGCAACCCCTGAAGGGACCATTTGGAAACAGAGATGGCATCATGCCAAACGCCAACCCGGAGGTGTTCGCCGGCGCCAAGCAAGCTAAACCGAAGTGAAGCGAATCTGGATGTGAAAAGTAACCAAATAATGGACAAACATATTCATGTACTGTCTGGGATAGAATACAACATGATGTCTTAAAGCCAAAAATAGTTAAGGAAGTTAGTGTTTTTCAAAGGCATTGTATTGTGTTTTAAAAATATAAAAATCATAGAGCAGATAAATGTAGGGCAGTGAAACAGGAAACACCTTGAGCCTAATGAAGAACAGTAGGAGTGGGTGAAGAATGTGCATCAATTTTTCTGAACGTGCACACCTGGGATGTTCTTAAAGGGATACTCCCTCAGCATGCTCTGACTGCTAACAGGAGGAATGTGCTGGCATCATCTCAGGATATGTCAGCTTGTGTTTTGCTTTTGCCAGTCAGGGTGGTGCTGCAGCCACCAGGGCGGGCGACTGTCTGGGCATCAACTGCGTCTAATTAACAGCCCCAGACTCATTCTAACAGCCGATCATAATTAGTGATTTAATCGCTCGTCAACGCTTTCTCTCCCCCCTTTAAATTGCACCTCCTCTTTGGACACGTGCGGATAAGCCAAAGGAACGCTGGAGTCCCCCTCCCCTCGTCCTCATCCTTCTTGGCTTCAGACTCCAGAGGGATCTTAATTAAGCCTGGGCTTCATTATGCAAATGGAGTACAATAAACGACAGCAGAGGCGGAGCTTCAGTCAGACGCAGACCAAGCCAAAGACCCTGGAAAATGTAAAAAGCAGAAGACTTCTGGATCTCTGTGATGTTTTTTGCACTACAGTAATAGTATACTTTTGTCTGATGTATGTTTTTGGGTGTACACTGGTGCTGCTACAACTAATCATGTGCTCACGATCTTTGCTTCCACTGGAGGAAACTGGATGTGCAGGATTTCTCCTCACAAAGAAAACTCATAAGGGACCAGTGACAATGAGCCCCTTAATATCACCAGTTGGCCGTTGTCGTGGATACGTGGAGAGATGGTTGAGATAGGATAAGAGAAAGAAGGCAGACGGAAACACTGACAGTGGCAGCAGCATGGCAGCTAATGTCATCTCAGTTTAATCATCGCATGGGATCATGGGGTTCATGAAAATTCATTTGCATATCATTAAACGGAGAGAGGTTATTTTGTGCGGGCAGCCGAAATGGGATTGGATGAAGACGGGGGGAAAAAATGGCAAATGGAGGAGCTCGTTATTAAACAGCAATGTTTTATAGTCTGCCAGCCGATTCATTTAATTTAGGCATAATTAAAATGTGTCAGACCCAATCAATCATTCCAACAGGGATACTATCAATGTTTCAGACTGGAAAAACACTAATCTTTAGATATAGGGGCAGACATTTTCCAATAACAGCCTAAGTGCTCAAGTCTTCAGTGAGCTTGACCTGTCCACTCTTTATCTGGAGGAGATTGATCAAAACATCCATTGTGGCACACATGTATTGTGTCAGAATACATTGCATTTTGACAGGTGGTGCATTTGCTAGTAAGGGCCCATACCACATCTTTTTGACCTTATAGTAGGTGTTGGTGTGTATGTGTGTGCATTCAAACATGCATCTCACATTTGCATAAGTGATGTAATTAGACCGCCCTTTCACATGCAGATCAATTTGAAAACATGGCAATCACACTAACACACACCTACAGGCGTGCACACAAACACACGTCAGCCACACGCTTTGTGCCGTGACCACCCCCGGATCATGGAGAGTCTGTTGTCTGTGAGCAGAGAGTGTAAAGATTAACATAATCCAGCTAATAAGTGTGAGTAATATTCACACAGCGACGCGTGGCATAGACACTGTCCTGCTGATGCGCATTTGTATCTCATTATAGATGTAAAGTACTGGAGGGGGGCTAGCAGAGGGGTGCCATGGTTCAGAAGGGAGGATCAGGGGTTCCCCAAGTGTGGACTTCCAAAATAGACACCAAAAAATAGCATACAGTACTTTCATGCAATTATAGCGTGAACCTGGGAGATCCAGAGTGTGCTGTTTTCTTAGTGCTCCTTATCACAAGTTGCACCCCTGGATCATCACACAGGAATTCTAATGTTTGCCTCTGCTCATTTACAGTAGATAATGGCAGCAGCTACAGAGAGCGTCCCTTTTCCTCTAGAATGTAGGAATTATAAATTGAGTGTATTTGGGCTTGCAGGCGAGCTCTGCTACATGATTGATTAGAATGGTGTGACGACCATTAAAAAGTCATTTAAAAGATGGATAGGGACCACATTTCCAAATAAAAACCACTTTATACCTGATGAAGTGCTGAACAAACTCTCCTTAGAAGACATTTACTGATTACTCTCCATGTGACTGAGTGTAATGTGGGAAGTACCTACATGTAACGAGTGGAGCACACATTAATTGCATAAGATAGTGAATGCATAGTAAAGGATGACTTATTAGAAAGCTTGCTTAATTAAGAAAGTCGAAATTACGAGAACGAATTGTTGTCTTGGTACACCAGCAAACAGAGAGCACAAATACTGATTGAAATGTATCAGATAGCGTGGCGTTGCTGCTTCAGAAGCCTTATCCACAGAAGCAGAGCTGTATCTAAACGTGCAAATGTATTTCTGTTCTGTGTCTTTAATGCCGGGCTCCTCCACAGCAGCGTGCTTGCAGATTCATGCATAAACATGAGCTGGCCTTTCGGCTCTCTCCTCACATAACCAATCTAAATCTAAATGAGCCCCCACTACAGATAGACCAGCAGGCAATGACATTACACCCCCCTCCGCCCGGCCCAACCCCCTCTCCTCCAGCCCGCTACCCCCAGCGACACATATTCACCAGCAGGCAATCATTTCACGCCATCCCTCAAAGCCCCACCTTCTCCCCCCACGCGGCCACTCGTACCCCCTTTTTGCCGCAACCCCACCAGCTGCACAGCATTCATTTGATTAAGAGGGGGAGGACAGGGAGAAGGAGAAAAGCTGGGGGATCACTTTATCAGGATGACTTTCTAAGGTGGCTATCACAAGCTATGGAGCCATCTCAAGTTGTTTATTTGCATTTTCTATTATGTAGTTTGTATATTTAGCTTTATTTCATTTGTACCAAAGTGGGACTAACCTTTGCAGTTATTGCAAATAAGAGCCCCATAATTAAAGACAGTGATCTTCTCAAAAAGTCTGTTTACATAAGTTTTGGCCTGTTGGACTTTCCAAAAAATAATAAACAAATTCTCCTGGCACGAAGATTGATCTCTGAGGTGTACATTGTATATGAAAATGTGAGTGTCCTAAATGTGCTGTGGTGTGCATTTTAGTCCCCTTAGTCCCAGAGTCGTAAAACACATTATCATCATCAGCAGCAGCAGGAGCAGCAGCGTAATTCATCCAAGGTCGTTAATATTCATCATATCATTTAGTCACAAAGGAAACTCATCTGGCTGAATGTCACAGATGTAATTAATGAAGTGACCCCAGAGGTCATGGCTTCATTCACCAAGCGCCTTCTACACACCGCTGTTACACTTATCAGAGGTACACACACACAGACCCCCACACCACCTACAATATGAAACGCATGCATAATACCCCATGCATACCATAACACAAAATGGTTTCTTCTGGGTAAGAGATGAGACCGGAACATGCACCAAAGCAGACTTTATTAAGCTCAGTGGAGTTTGGGGAAGGGAAAAGGGAGGTAACACACAGCATAGGTAAGAACTGGGCAAGGGACAGTATAGAGACACACTAAACCACTGGAGCAAGACGTTAGGACAGGTGCACATCACGGGTATCTTTTTGGTCATCACTATGGCAACAACATATCCAGAAAATAAAGAAAAATAATAGTTTTACCTACAGCAAGGTTAACAGAGCCCCTTCACCATAGAGGACCCCAATATGTACATCTTACAGTCACTAAGATCAAGAGAAGTTAAGAGAAATTAAACCCAAAGTAATCAGTGTACAAAACTGTCTTTGCGGTATTTGGAATGCACATTTCTGCACAGAAGAAAGCTCATTGGTATTGACGTAAACATTTGTTAGTTAGAAAATCAAGAAATTTGAAAAAAAGTGAAGTCAGTCCACATGCTTTGGGAAGTGGGTTGTGAAGTCCAGTCGTTGCATTGGAGCTCGATGGACAATGAGACTAGACATTGCACAACACAGAGAGACTGACACTGTACCAAGTGGAGGTTCTAGGGGTTGAACTCCTTCAAAAAGCTATGCAGTATCTCTCTAAGCACTGAGAAGGTAATGCCCCAGTAGCGTAAGGTTACTCTGAAATCTGGAAGCCTCTATGTTTGATGAAAAAAAACAACAAAAAAACATGTATTGTGAAAGCCATTTTGTAATAAATATGAAGATACTGACAAACTTGTTGGAATTGAGCCCCACATATCCATTTTCCAATAGTATTACAGGAGCAAGTTTAATCAACAGCATCACAGGTATCATTACAGTTTGTAGTCATTAAAGCCTAGTGGTAAAGCGATCAGAGCATGCATCTATCTACAGTATCATATTAGAAACTACAGTACATTAGCAGCAAACTGGACATCCTTAAGGGCTGAAGTTCAACACTATGGTTTAAAAAAACAAACAAAAAAAATAAACTTTCTCAAGAGAAGTAAAACTCTTTAACCGCTATACAGACTGCCATGGCTCTAGGTTGGGATTTTGGTTACAGTCACCAGTGTGCTTATGAGAGGCAGAAAAACAGTAGCTTAGATATAGGGACTCCTTTCCTTTTCTTTAAAAACAGCAATACATCGTCAAGTAAACAGTAGCGCTTATTCTTGTAGGTCATATGGTTAAAGTATTATCTTGTCTTTGGATTTTTGTCTTAAAGCATTAATTATTGTTTAGCTATTATTGTTATATTATTATTACAGTCAGAATAAGTTGCAAATGAACACAGTAGTAAAGGTTAAGAGTAAACAAAAATAAGAAGGCAGGTAGGGAGGAAGAATAAATTAAGTTTACAAAAATAACATCAGTAACATCCAAAGTTGGTTTGTTTTTTTCCCATCGGCTTTGCGCAGCAGCTCCCAAAACTGTAAACAGGAAAGGGAGCCAAGTCTCAAACATCCAATTAAGTCTTGAGTCAGCCATACAAAAGCTAAATACTGTACATTTACCCCTCACATCATTAAACACTTTAGTTTTAATATGTAACAATCTATTACTCAGTGTGAAAAGCTCAGATCTTTGAAATGCAGGTCTTTTTGGGAAATATTGTTAATACTTAACCATGCACCTTTTGTTTTTAAAAGGTATGGTATTAAAGTCACATTGGAAGTGGAGCAACGTTGAGCTGTTAACCTGAGCATAGAAAGCTTTACATTAATCACATAACATTGGTAAGCCATTGGTATATTCAAATAGAGTGGAAAGGCAGTTACGTCACCTCTCCTGAACATATCAAAACTGTCTTTTTCATAACCATGACACTATAATATCGAAGCAAGACAGTTTATCTCGATCCATAAGTTTTTATATTAAGAAACTATTACTAAACACACACAATGTCAATTTGAGTTTGGTTAAAGTTTCCATGTACAGTATTAATGGTTGAGTGCTATAAAAATAGTTTGCCCCACTGAGGACAAACTGGCCTTTTGCTTTCTGTGCTATTTGGGTTGTTATCCACTAAAGGAACATAGAAGGTGTACAACAGAAGACTCATCATTGGCTTGCGGAAGGGCGAAGCTGGAGGTCTGCACCGTAGTATCAGTCTTTTTCTACGAATGTATACCAAAGCCAGCAGCAGGTCCCATCCTTTCACCTTACAGACGTCAGCTCTGCGGTTCATTATTGAAAAAACAAGCACGTTCAAACTAAATCCACAGACATGTAAAATTTTGGTTATGAGCTTTGGAATCTGAGTCAGTCTTTACAAAAGCTCTATGCAAATACCGCCATCTAAGATATTATTTGTTTTTTCCACTTTTTTGTCCTTTGACTTTTTTCAAGTTTATCTTTTGGAGTACTCTATTTACACTAAAATCTCTTTGACAATTTTTTGTGTAGACTGGCGCTACATGCTACACAACAAGTCATCTAGCACTGTCTGGTGGAGGGCCCAATGTAAGTCTGGCATGCAGACTGAGAGGTAGACTGCAGGTCTAGCTGGGCAGTGAGGTCACGTACTTGGAGAATGCTCTTTGGCCTCTGTGGCATCTGTTTATTTTTCATCAAGATGGTGTTTGGTTGTAATAGAAGCTATTTTCAACACTGAAGGACAGACCAGCAATGGGTTAAAGTACAATGGATATGTGTAAAGTAATGGTAGCGAAGACTTGGTTTGGACTCTCCAATTCACATGGAAGAGTTTCTCTTTGGGCCACTATGGCTCTGGATCTTTGGGGTGTTCAGGTTGGCAGCAAGGTGGACAGTTTATGGTAGCAGATGAACATTAAGTGCAGGAAGGTTTAAAGGAGTAAAGGGGACCATTGGAGAAATAAGGACTACAGCACATTTCAGGCTCTATCCCGCTCCCCGGCCCCCGCACTGAGCTCTGCCTCTCGCTCCACAGAGTCAGAACTCATGCTGCGGGCTCTCTTCTCCTTTGCCCGGGCATTCTGGAACCACACCTGCAACATAAAGGAGAAATATGCAAACCTTTCAGTAAGTATAATTTATTAATACTGGCTTCCATCCCATGTGGAAAAATTGGAAAACACCAACACATCAAGAGAGATGCATTCTTTGTGGTTCTTTACTTTCGGGTGATTATTAGGTAAAAAAAACTACATCTGCAACCATCTGATTCATAGTGTTTTGCAATCTGCAAAAATGTATGAAATACTAATTTGAAAAGAGATTGTCATTGCTCAAATATACTCATAGACCAGACCCCCCTGCAAAATATGGTATCATTAAAATATTTTTCTCCTGCACTGTTGATGTTTACCTGCACAACCCGGTGAGGCAGTCCTAGTTCCTGGCCTAGTGCCTCACACTCCTGTCGGTTTGGTGTTCGGTGAGTCCTGTAGAAGTCTCGAAGCTGGAGAATCTGGAAGTGGCTCATCTGTGTCCTTTGGCGCTGCTGCTGTGAATGTTGGTAGTTCTGCTGCAAATTTGGTGTCTCACCCCAATCTGAACTGGGCCCCCCGGATCCCTCGGGACTTGAAGACGCCAGGTCGGCCATACTGGAGCTCTCCTCGCACGGGTACTCGTCCTCTTCTTCCTCATAGTCCTCATCCTCGTCTGGGTTGTTGAGATCAGTTGTAATAGTCAAGGATGACATAGCGGGTCTAGAATTTGGTTCTTTGCTTACTGGATAAGCAGGGTGTGTAAGATGGGAGGAGATCGATGGGCCAGGTCTCTCCATGACAGAGGACGTAGCTATCTGCCCACTGGATCCATTGCTTATTGACAAGTTAAAGCCTGCTCTTTCAGCTTCAGCCCAGTGTCGAGATCGCATATGGGCGTCTAAAGCACTCTTTACTTTGAAGAGGGCTCTACAAAATGGGCACCGCAGGTGGTTCAAACCCAAACTGAATGTGGACCCTGGACCCATTGACCGGAACTGTCCTTTTCTTTCTCTCGCTCTTGTGTTCTGAAACCAGACCTGTAAAGACATGAAACAGCCAATACATTATTTATTACTCATTTACTCGAGCCTTTACTTTAATCTTGTCTTTACTGTGTACTGTGTCTTATCAGGATTAGAAAATTATAGTTCATCTTCAAGCCACTTGGCAATAGTATAATATAATAAGTGACATATTTGAAGTGTAAAATAATAATACCTGAACAACTCGTCTTGTAAGGCCCACATCTCGTGCAATGCTTTCCAGGACTCCTCTGGTGGGGTTGGAGTCCATGCTGTAGCGCTGATACAACACATCTAGTTGTTCTGGGGTGATGGTTGTTCTCTGGCGCTTGTCTCGTCTGTGTTCCTCTTCTACGTCTTTGCCACTCCTTTGAGATTCAAAGTTAACTTCAGTCATAAGCTTTGAATTCTGTTTCAATGATGCAAGAGCATTTTGTGAAAGGCTCCCAGAGTGATCAGGCAAAGTATTCTTCATTTGTAAGCTGTTCAAATGTGAAATCATTGGGTGTGGGGCATTCGGGTGTAACTGAGACATGGTGCCAGAAAGCATTTGGTTGGCCATTAAGGTGTGGTTCGGATGGAGCATCATGTAAGGCATTGTTCGGTCTGTAAAGCCAGAGTGGAGGAGCTGAACTTGGGACTGAGCTGCCAGCAGATGCCTAGTTTGGTGCTCTTGCCACAGTTGGAATGATGGCAAAGACATTGGACAGAAAGTACATTGAAACTGGGCTGTGGGCAGAGGCTGGGAAGTACTTTGTTGCTTTGTTTCAGCATTTAAACTGGAGGGAGTGCCCCTATCCTCAGAATCGAATGATTTAATAACAGCAGATTTTTCAATAGGTGGAGGATTTGTACTCTCTTTTCTAGGGTCCGACATAGGTGCTATTTTTTGGGAAGAAGAGCATGGCTGTTCTCTGTCTTGAGTCCCTTCACCCTTTTCGGGTAATAAAGTGTGCATGCTATCGATGTTTTTTACACTCTCATCTACATTCTTTGTTGTTTTGCTATCATGACCCAAATTAGCTTTATCAACTTGTATCTTTTTAACTGGTTCCACAGCATAGGCAGAGGACTCTGGAGCAGGCGAGTCTGGGTTTGTATAGTATTCATAAGTCAAGTCCATTGAGTTTTCATTATGACTGTCCCCTTGTCCATCCACACATCTGCTGCTTTCCTCCTCGTCATGGTTCATATTGGAGCCATTGCTCTGAGAGTGAATGTTGTCAAAGTGGCTTTTGCTCTCGCCCCCAAAACTTTCTTCATTCCCTCTGTCTTGGTTTTTGCGGGCTCTTTGTCTAGCATTCTGGAACCATACTACAATGACTCTATTAGGCAGAGACAACAGAGCAGATAGTCTTTCATATTCCTCCTCTCTGGGGTAAGGAGTGGCCTCAAACACACCCTGGAGAGTCTCAAGCTGTTGCTCTGTGAAGCGGGTTCGAGAAGAGCGCCTTCCCCGGTGGAGTTCTCTTGGGAGATCCACTGGCTGGGGCTGAGCGGTCACAGAAGTAAGGGCTGGGGACATAGTTGATGAAGATACTGACAAAGACTGACTCTGTGTTTCTTCCTCTCTGCTTTCCTCTAAAGCTGTGGTTGGGGGGTTATTAAAATTGTAAGGGGAGTCTTTGTCTCTCTGTCTTTCTTTAAATAATGTGTTGCGGAACCAGTGTTTGATGACTTTGTGAGGCAGTCCAGATGTGGCAGACATTTTGTTGATCTCTTCATCACTTGGGAGGCTGTTAATATCAAAGTGTTTCCTCAGAATTGCAAGCTGCTCCTCGGAGATCCTTGTCCGGGTTCGTTTACCCTGTTGTTCAAGTATAGATGGACTCATCTGGGGTTGCTGCCCTGCTGGGACGGGGCTTGGCTGGGATGCCTGACCTAATAGAGGAGTGTTAAGCTGTGAAGGCTGTGCAAGTAAAGCTGGACTCAGAGGGGACTGCTGAGCTAATAAAGCAGGGCTGGACTGTGGCTGCTGCCCTAAAAGTGCTGGGTTTAGCTGGGACTGGTAGAGTTTTGCTAGATCTGGGTTTGCATTTGAATCAAGCCAGGGTTGGGGCTGCAGGGCGACAGACTGCATGACAACTGGGGAAAGAAGTGGCAAATCCATGGGGAAAGGGATGGGGGGCATTGGAAGCTTGGACAAAGGCAGGGGAGGTATCTGAAGCTGAGGCAGTGGCAAGGGGAGCATAGGTATCTTAGGTAATGAAAGTGGCATGGTCTTTGCCTGGGTTGTCCCAGAAGTGCTTGGTGTTGTTGCTTCTTCCTGTTGTGATAAGGCTGGAGCTTTTGGAGAGGGTGGAGAAGAAGAAGCAGTTGATAAGGTTTTCACATCAGAAGGTGAAGTGCTTGTTTGTTTCGGAGGTTCAGACACTGTGAGCAACTCTGAGGATGCACAAGGTTTCATTTGTGCGTTTACTTCTTCTGCTATGGATTCTAGTTCTTCATTTGTTGACTTTGCTGTACTTGTGGTGGCTACAGATGAACTCTCTGTAGATTTAGATTGTGTGATAGGGTACATCTGGTCATATTGGGATCTATACTCTCTTGAAAATTTCTCCAGAGCAGATGTGGGGAATAACATTCTGTGAATGTATTCTTGGTGGCTTTTCAAAATAAGTGCATCTGAGAAGAACTTGCCACAATCTTTACACTTTTTTCCATCACCACAGCACGTCCTTTCTTTCTTTTCGTCTTCAGGTTTGTTCCCATTTATCTCCAATGGAAAGCTTTCTGTCTCTACTTTATTTAAGTCCACTTTATTGCAGACCTCTAACAGCCCATCTTCTTCCTCAGTAGCAACTCCATTTCCCTGTTTTAAGCATGCTTCTAATTGTTCTGAGCAATTTTGTTTGTCTTCAATGAACAGACTCTGCTGCTGGTGTCTGTGTCTACTTTGTATGTATTGCAGCGCCAGCTCATACCCATAACTCTGCAGCAGTGCTCTAAGAGGCTCACCATTTACAGCAGCATAGGGGACTCTGGGAGGAGGGCACTGCTGTCCGAGGAGATTAATAGGAGATACATTTACTTCCTGTTTCTGGCTCTCATTTTTCACTGGGGGAAGAGGCACTTCCCCTTTATCTACCTCAGAAATCCTAGGTTCTTTTTTAGTCTTGTCAAAGGTGGGATCATTGCTACTTTCTTCACTGTTAACCTCACACTTCTCATTTTGTTGGTACACAGACCCATCTGAGCTTTCATTTTGGCTTTGTTTTTCAGTTGTTTGGGCAGATGACTCATTTTTATCCACCGTCTTGCTACTTTCTTTTAATATGGAGTTTGTAAAGTCAAACTGGTTGAGATCAGAGATTTTGCCAGCAAGTTCAGAGTTAAGCTTAATGTCCCCAGCTAAGTAAAAGGGCAGGAGAAGCTGTTGCTGCAGAGAGAGCAAGTTATCTGCAGCCACAGGAAAGTGATGCTTAAGGAGATTATCTAGTCCCATAGGCAGATGATGCATCACTTGGGACTGCAGTAGCGCTGTTTGCTGCTGTAAGTGAGCTTGGGCCTGAGCCTGAGCTTGGGCTAACTGCTGCTGCTGTAAAAGCATTAGCTGGTTCCTTGATGCTAACAGCTCTGCCACTCTCTTTTTAGCCTGCTGGCACTCAGAATTAACAAGGGCTGACTGGGCCTCAGCAGCCAAACTATTGCTTAGTAATGAGGAGCTTGCAACATCTGGTCTCTTTGTTAAAGATGAACTCTTAGATGGTTCTTCCCTAGCCTGGGTGGAGGTGGTGGGAGCACTTGCAGAAGTGTTTTGGGCAGCGCGGGCTCTGGTTTGGTGAAGAACAGAGCGAAGATGTATGTCTAGTGTGGAACTCTGGCTATAGCCCACTCCACACAGTTTGCAGCGGTAGGGCCTAGGATCTGGTCCACGAGGGGTCTCAGTAGTACTAGTACTGCCTGCACTGGAATCTTGAAGGGCTCGTCTAGCTCTGTGGAGATGGGACACAGAATTAAAGTGCACCAATAAAATGGTTTTCTGAGTGAAGGATTCTGAACATATTGTGCATTTGTAGGGCCTGGATGGATCTAAGTAGCGGTCTAAGGTGGGGTTTGAACTCTTTTTGATAAGAGAGTTAGAAGCGGCCTCAGTGAAAGAGGGTTCAGTTATGGTCTCCTCATGTTTCTCTGTATCTGTTAAACCTTCTTCTTCAACCTCACCCACTATTTCCTTTAATTGCTCTTTTTTCTCACTTTCTAAAGCTTCCTCTTCCTCCATCTCCTCACCCTCTCCCGCTTCTTGTCCAATTTGAGGTGACAGGCTGAAGTCCTGTTGAACGGCACTCTTGTTATGCTCCATGTAGTGCGCAGTATGGGGTAGTAAATGTGTGTTCTGCCCCTGTGAGTTGTCCAGCTGTTGCCCGGAGTGTGTGTTCTGCATATGTCGCTGCAGGGCCTCCTGACTGCGACATTGTCTGGAACACAGGGGGCACTCTGTCGCCGCCCTCATGGCATGGTATTGCCAGTGCAGCTGCAGCTTCTCCTGAGTAGGAAACGCTAGGCTGCACCTGCTGCAGCGAAAACGGTAACCATGGCGATCTGTGAGAGGAGGGGGGTCGCTAGATGGAGATGTAGGCGGAGAGGAGGGGGACTGAGGAGCCACTTTGCCGTTAGAGGGGTGAGTGGTGTTGTCTTCTAGGGGTGGGGTGAGCAGAGCTGTGACATCTTTGGGTGCGGCAACTTCACTTTCAGTGGTTTCTGTAGAGATGCCTGAAAAATATATAAATGATACATTTGTATTCTATAGTTCTTGAGTTTTTTACTAACCCTACTAACCCTAACACAATTTATTTATTCATTACAATGACCCATTCACAGATTACACCAAGACCAGTTTTGTTTGACGTGGTTTAACCTAGACTAGATTAGACTGCCCTTGGCCCTTGTTATGAGTTTGGCCAATATTTATGGACCCAGTTTATACTGAGAAAGTGTTGGTCTCATGAAGTAGAATGTATGTCATCTATTCCTTTAAATTTTATCATGTACAATTAATTATCTTTTACTCTATATGTATTATATTATTGTATAGAATGGCTGTGTAATCCTTCAGTCATCCAGGTATGATCCATAGCAAAAGAAAAATTAAATTCAGTCAACTGGAAAAAAATTTAAGACCGAAGACGTTGCGCTGCTCATTTAAGTGGCTGTGTTTACCACATTTTATACAATAATCAAATACTAAAATGCATTCAAGTACATTTAATTATGTATTTGAACACACTAGAGATTTATATCCCACCTCCATAACTCTATGGTCTAGATCTATAAATAATCCTTTTTCCATAAAACTATAGACTTATATACCAACCATTTTTCTGTGCATCAGCAGAAGCAATAGCATCCGTAGTCTTTGCATTACTAGTCTTCCCATTTTTCATTTTGTGTTCATCTGTACAAGAGTCAGGTGAGGCTTCCACCTTTGAGTGAAGTGCTGGTTCTTCCACTGGTGGAGTTACCTAGAAGAAGGAAAACATTAGTTATTCAACATTTTCTTAATTCAACTGCCTGAATAAAACATGTTCACTTGTACTGCAAACACCCCGACTTATAAACAGCAAGCGCCTGTTTCCTTCTCTAATAAAAGATTCAAGTGTGAATTTGTAATGTACATCTTGCACCTGTCACTACAGCCTGATATGAAGCTAAAAATGCATCAATTTGGTAATAAGTGTATATAGTGGTGATATGTGGGACTACCATCTCCTCCTGCGACACCCTCCAACATGCCCCAAGGGTTTAATAAAACTTTACTGAGCTGAATAATGAATTTATTTAAAATCATCCCTCTCCTTATAGAAACCCTCCATCTTAGTAGCTTCAAGCACTCAGAGCAAATGCTATATCTTTGCGAACAACTAGCTAGCCCAAGGAAAGGGACAGGCGGCTAAAGATGAGATTTACATGACAAGAGTTTTTTCTAACAGATTCATAAGAACGAATGAGAACGTGCACACACACACTCATCCACGTGCACGCTGCAGAGAAAACTGAAGGTCAGGCTTAATCTAGAGAGCGTAATTGGAAAGCAAGGTACATAATGGCCATCATCACCTCAGTCTGAATTAATGAACCTCAATTACTATCAGAGAGAGTGAGGGGAGGCAGGACCATGGTGGTGGGTGCGGGGGGCGTCCAATATGAAAAAAAGAGCGGAGGGAGGAGGACATAAGGGGCAACGAATAAAAAAAAAACTGCACTGGAGAGATGGCGAATGAGTATGGGAGGGGTAGAGCATAAGAAACTAGCAGGGGTGGTGAGGAGTAAGACCGGACGGGGAGGGTTTGAGGATGGTGGTTCGCAGAATAGGAATGATAGAAGGAGCTGGAGGGGGGAGGAAGGAGGGGAGGCAGAGGGGGGCAGCGGAGGGGAGGAAAGGGTGAAA
Organism: Periophthalmus magnuspinnatus; assembly: GCF_009829125.3. NCBI lineage: Eukaryota > Metazoa > Chordata > Actinopteri > Gobiiformes > Gobiidae > Periophthalmus > Periophthalmus magnuspinnatus. Next base: position 13,698,510 of record NC_047131.1, on the reverse strand, counting down.
AGCAGTCAGTGAAGTGGAGGCGAAGAGCGCGTGAGACAAAGGCCACTTAGCATACGGGCCAGCGAGATGGAGGACGCTGATGTGGATAGATGACCAGTCTTTGTTAGTTGGAGAGACATAGTAAAAAGCACGGGGGGGGGGGGCTTTTTAGCTTGACTGCACTTCTGGTAATAGAGGGCTACTTAAACATGCATTATAGAAAGACTGGCTTTTTCCCTCACTCGCTCAGTCAAACCCTCTCCTCCACTCTAAAAGAAGCACATACACGGTAGCACACACACCAACACCAAACGGACGGCTGCATCAAAGATGATAGCGGGGAGCTACTTAAACATGCATTAAAAAAAGCCATGCCTTTCTCTCTGGTGCCTTCTTAATGGAATTGTCTCCCAACATTTCACTTGGCCCCATCCCCCACTGCTTTTGCTTCTCATTTTCTATTTTGCATCCAGACAAACGCAAATACAGCAAAATGCTCAGGTAGACTTACAGTGCTGATGAGCTTGTCAACACAGTCTTGTGCCACACTGTGCACATGAGTGAGGTGTTGGCGAATATTAGCGTAAGGGACTTTGAGCTGGCACAAGGGGCACTGGACAGTCTGAAGGGAGAGAACACAGGTTAAACAGTGGAGAGGAGTATTGCCTTATGATAATAAATACAAATGCATACATGCATTCATATAAAAACTAAAATGAATACATCTTGTATATAAAAGGCTTACCTGCTGGTTTTCATTTTGCTGGTGTGTTTTGGGCCGTTTATTTGAGATGGCGTCATCTGTTTCTGTGCATTCAGAGAAAGAGCGCTTCAGTTCTCCCTTTTCCTGTTCTTGCCTTCCGTTTTCTATTCAAAGGAATAACATGAAAATTGTAAACAACGCAATCATGCACACTCTTCAGGGTTGTCATTTTAAGACAGGATTTTAAGATATATTTAGAAAATTACTTAAAATTGGCCAATGTTTGAGATGTAATTTATTTACTAGCGTGTGCTATGACTACCTTTCTCTGTAGAAAATAGGTTTGACCCCGCGTTGCTTGTGTCTTTGGTTTGGTCCAGAAGACCAATTTGAAGCTCAATGGTTGTGTCCATTTCATCGCTGAGCTCTTCTGGGGTTTAAAAAAAAAGAAATAGTTATGTTATGCTTGAGCACTGCATCTTAACATACATCCTTTCTAACGAACTCCCTCAGTCAAGCCAGTGTCTCAGACCACACTCACTGGCCTTTATTGATCAATTATTGATTCTCTATTAACTTCTCTTAAGAGGTGGGGTTGTGACTAGAGAACATCAGCTTCTCTTAATAAGTCTTAAACAACACAAATACAAATTAAAAGACTTAATTTAGATAGTGCTGCTTGTACTTTCAAGCTCTCAAATACATATGTAATATTAATGAATATGTAATATTACATCTTTGAAACATCTTGTAACATCTTAGCGGACTACTTGTCCTCCACTACACCCCTGCATATCCGGAGGATTTGTATTGGCCCATTGATTAGCAGGTGCTAGTTAGCTGTTGTCAGGGGTGATTGTGGATATAACAAGGATGTATATCGACTAATCAATTAGCCTGATCAATATTTGAGCAACAGCCATTACTCATTTTCTCACTCTTTTCATCTTAATCCCTGGGCCGCTCTCTTGATGTCACCAAACACATGCCAGAGAAAATCACATCACGCTGAGCGGCTCACCTGTGACTCCCTCTGTGTTTTTCCTGATGGTGAAAATGGCTGCCAGCTCCTCACCCCCCATTGGCTGCAGCTGGATTAGCCCTTCCCTCTGTTGATGGGTTGGGGTTTGACTGTGTTTGAGTACTTGAATTTTAGATGAGCAAGAGTGGTTGCATAGGAGACAATGGAAGAGCCATGAGCCTCCGTCAACCTCACCGTCATACTGTTGCAAAAACTGAAATGAGATGAGAGAGATATGGGTGTTAATGGAAGGGGAGATTATTTGGTATTGCTTTGAAGACTGATAGTTTCAAATAGAGTGCTCTTCCAAGTTGAATAAATGTGTATCTTATTTGCTGGTTTCCAAAAATAGGCATTTCCAAATTAATTTCCTTATTCAGTATTAATGCCACTGCAATGTTATCAAATGTTCGCATCTTGAAGCAGTCAAATATTATAATGAGAGTATATAATATGCGCAAAGATGCACAAAATAATGAAATAATATTTTCCCCCTTCATTGTGTACGTACTCTGTAGACGCGAATGCCGGCTTTGTGTTGTGCACTGAGCGAGTGCCCGCGGAGTTTCTCCAGACTGCTGCTTACATAGTCGCACAGGTTGCATCTCAGTTGGACCGGGTTCCCTTTAGCAATCAGAGCAGCACCTTCTTGACCCCTGTCTCCACCTTCCTGTAGATGTGCTGCCAGCTGGTACCTGGTGCGGTGTCGGTCAGTCTGGCAGTGCAAGGAGAAGTTGGCCCTCAGCGGGGTAGTGTAGCCACACAGCCTGCAGTGGCATCCCCCGGCGACCAGGGAGCACCATTCAGACTGGGGCAGAGAGCGAGGGCTGTTCAGGTGCTGCTCCACACTCTCCAGGCTGTCAGAGGAGAAGCTAGAGCATATCATACACTGGAAAACACAGAGAGAGAGGGCTCCTGAGGGAGACAAAGAGGCAGCTGGAGGGGGAGAAGGCGAAGGCGATGGGGAAGGGGTCAGAGCTGACCCCAATGTCACAGGCGGCTCTGGAACCTGCTGACTGCTTAGGCGCATACTTAGGGAGAGCTCACCACCTGCAGAACAAACAGAGTGTTAGCCACTGCACGTTAGTGTTGTAAGAATAATGACTCATGCATCGTACTTGTGTTCTGCAGATGTTTGAGCGGAGGGGCCAGGCCTCGGCACTGGGACAAGTAGTATCCTCTCTGTAGCCGCAGCATGTTGTGTGTGTGCTTCTCGCTGGTGGTGTGAATGCGCAGGTTTCGGGCAATGCTGGTCTCATAATCGCACACATCACAACGCCAGCGCTTACCACCATGCGAGTGTGAGTGTACTGCCGAGGTGATCTTTGCCGGCTGGGTGGCAGGAGTGTGGAGAGCCAGTGGAAGTTTGTACGCCTGCTCATCCACTGTGTGTCCACCAGGTGTACTGCTGTTGCTGACATGCATGTGACCATTTGTGTTTCCCCCACTTTGGACATTGTTCAGGTGCTTGTCTGACTGCATGTGTATGCTTAGGTTTCCTTTGGAGGAGGTGGCGTAGTCGCACACCTCACAGCGGTAGGGCTTGTAGCCACAGGCGTAGGTCTCACCTCGGGCCAGGCGAGGATGGGGCTTCCCTGAACTGCAGTACGTGCACACCCCTCGAGCTGCCCCCCCACAGACACATTTACCACCCGAACCTCCACACACGCACTGCCCTCCTGTTTCTGGGTGTTTTTCTTTCATGTGGACTTGGAGCGTATGCTGGGATTTATAGTGCCAGTTACACTTGGGGCATTTCAGTGTCTTGCATGAATTGCGGGAGTGCATTATGGTCATGTGACTCGTCAGTGAATTTGGAGAGAGGTCTTGGTTGAGGTTTTTAGTTACAGCTTCTTTCAGATCTTCTTTTTCTCTCTCATCATCCACCTCTGTCTCTGGTTGACTGTCATTTGGTTCTGGAGCTTTGGCACCATTTCCATTGGTAACAGAAGAGTGAAGAACCCCTGTCGGCCCTCCATCCTCAGCAGTGGGTGAACTGGCAGGCCCCATACCTGCCAGTGTAGGAAACATCGCAGTCGACTGCTGGGATTTAAAGCTCTGTGGAAACCCAGAAATCCAGCCCTGATCTTCCTTAATGTCTTTTACCTCTAAGTCGGGATGCAGAGCAGACGAGGAGGACGGACATGTGAAGTGCTTTGGAGAGGCGGAGAGCGAAGGGGCGGGCTTTGGAGAGGAGGAAGGGGTGGGGTCTGTTTTGCTGTCGTGTGTGCCACTGGCCTGTGCAGTGCTGGAAGAAGAGCAGTGCTGGCTCTGTTGAGGTAATAAAGAACATTTGGATTTATTTTGGCTTTGGTTTGAGATGGCCTCCTCCTCCTCTTGGCCTCCGCTGCCTGTAACTGACGCCTCTTCCACACCTAAGTGCACCTCCCCGTCTTCCCTCCATCGCCCTAACGAACATCCTTCCCTCTGGTTTCCCTTCAGTCCTTCTTCAGTCTGCTCATCTCCCTGGACCTCCTCTGGCCCTTGTGGCGAGAGGGTCAGGAGCTCTTTGGCAGGGGCCATGGCTGAGGTATGAGTGGGTGACCCCTGCTCAGGAATGGCCGCCCGGGACCGCAGAGGAGCAGATAACCCCTGGGGACTGAGGTCGGACTCTCGCTCCTCTCCTCCCCCTCCATCCCCTCCTTCACCACTGTCCATACCAGAGGCTACAGCTGCCGACCATCACGACTCCACCTGTTAGTGCGGAGAGACACACATGAAGCACAGCCATGATTAAAACAAAAGATGGAAGGCTTGAGTCATGTAAATAATATTGCATAACACACAGCCCATTGATTAGCGTCCCTGGATAGCATCTGTTCAATACAGACTTCACAGTGCAATACATAGGCTGGTTACTCAGGGGTTAGCGTTAGCCCTTAATGGGAAAATCAATAGCCCGAGTGCTAAACTAGGTAGAGGAATGCGGGTGAGGGCTTCGCAGGAGGTCTATAATATTCCTCAGGGGATAGGATTAAATAAAGAACTGAACGCTTTTGAGCTAAAGGGCTTTCACTAAATTGCCACACTTGGATAAAAGAACACATTCTTAAGCCTGTGTATCAGTTTTTACATCAAGTGGAGTGTGTCATTAGATGTTATAAGCATATTGGACCTCTAATTTAGTATGACTACCATTACAGAGCATTTAAAAAACTGTTGAAGGTATGAAATGTTGAACAAAATGTAAATTGATACAAAAGAGCACTGTGTGTAGTTATCATCCTAATGTAATTATATACAGAGCTTTAATGTTTGCTATCACGTGATGCATTGCAGCACACGTAAGGTGTAATTGCATTTCGTCTTCACAGCCCTAGATCTGACGTGGTGTCCACCCCCTAATGGATTGCACACAGTAAACACACATTTATCTTTGCAAGAGAAAAACATTGTTTTTTTTTTCTAAAGGCAAAACACAATTGTCCATACATAAGGAAAGGTTTAATCATATACTGCATGTCGAATGATTTTTAAAGAAGTGTTTTTGTTCAACTGATTAATTGGATATGATTACAAAAATGTCTTCTCCTGCATGGACTGACAGATAGGTGCTAGATATGAAGCAAGATGTATGTTTCATATTGTGTGCCTATTCCACAATCTCATTACTGACCTTTTTTAATCAAGGAGAGACCTTAATGTACCCTTTCACCTTCTCCTCCTGCCCACCCCCTCCTTCTGTATGGGCCCCACTCTAACACTCCCCAGCAGCCATCCCCCTTTCCCTATGCCCTGCCCGCACTTTAAAGATATATGGCTCATATCGGCACTCTGATAGTCCTTTAATGTACTGTGCTTATGTCACAGGCCACAGACCCTTGGCCACTGCAGCTGTCCACTGTCCTGCCTGCAAGTGCTCAGGGACCCTGCCTGTCTGCCAGCAGCTGAGAACACTCTCTAATCTGATAAAGATTTTCATTTACACTGCAATCAATAACCCCGGTCTATCGGCAATGTAACTATTTATACAAGCATTCCTGGCTCCCTATCGATCACGAGTGCGGGAAACCATCATTTAACATGTGTGTGTGTATACATCTAGGTGCGTTAATGCATGTACATCCTGTTGTGCGTATCATGTCCATTGAGCACAGGTTCCAAAGCAATATTATAATTTAAGAGCTTATACTAACAGTAGTTTGGGTAGCTTCGAGTGCTGGCAAAACTAGGTTTCCAAATCCAAACAATGTATTCCCTGGGTGATGTCTGTCTACCTATATGTGGGGAGTGAGGGTGAGTGCCAAGCGTGAAAGGATGTGTGGAGGAGAAAGAGGAGGAGGCATAAACACACGCACAAGAGTTGTGTGACTATACTTGTGTTGGTTTTACTTTACAGTATAGGACCAAATGACCAGTGGATATTGTTTTTTCTTCATAAAGGCTGCTGTCAGAGGAGCTTGCAAACACTATGCACCAGTATCAGGTAATAGCACCGCTACCATTGTGTTATTAGGGGCTATCGTAGAGCTAGTGCGGACAGAGAACAAGGAAGGGACTTAGTAGTTCACTCCCAGCCAGTGTGTTGTCAAACCACTAACCAACATGACTACTCCAGCCTTTGTTTACAATGGACCACTCCGTACCACACCGATAGAGCTTAACCGAGCGTAAATATGCCGTAACAGGTGATTCAATCCATAAGCAGATCAACAAAAAGCGTCATTTGTACGAATTAAAGGGATACGCGGACCAAACAGCCTTCTCCGGACTATCGCCGGACGAGTCGCCTGTCGCCGCTATAAATGTAAAATAAACAAGTGCGAGCACTTACATTTGTGCAGCGGCTCCGGTGCGACGCTCCTTACGTTTAAGTAATCCACAAAACAATTGTATAGAGATCCCACTCATTCCTTTTGGATGATCCTCTTGTGTTTTTGCGAAGCAGGAGAGGGGAAACGGGGAGAGGGAGAGAGCAGCAGGGTCCGACTTGTTACCAAACAACAGTGTAATTAAAGCTACATATAGGCTGTGGTAAACAGAAGATGGGGGACGGAGGGGTTTGTGCGAGCTCCAGAGGTAGAATGAGTTCTGATCACTGTGGGGGGAAAAACACTTGGCTCTTTATTCCTGCTAATTAGTTTCCTTCAAAAAATGGCTGAGATTACGCCCAGTGCGCATGTGCGTAATTGCGCAGACACCGCTAATTAGCCCGTTTGGATCAATAGGATTCCGCGAGAGCGAGAGGAGAGAGAGAGAGCGAAAGAGAGGGAGGGGAGAGGCTTCACGGGATGGAGAGAGAGAAAATAAAACATTTTTTAAGCGTAGGAAATTATCGCTGGTATGTTAAATTGTATTTATTTTACTATAACCAGTGACGTAGCTTTTGAACGGATGTATTAAAAAAATAATATATATACATATATATAACATATTACATTATTATACACTTTGTCAAGAAAATGTAGTTTTACAGAAACACAAATGCTGTTGCGTACTGTTAACATTATGTAGGCCCAGCCGAAACAATAGAAAGACGAAGTTGTGAATAAGAGGTTATTTCAGAAGATGTAAATTCATAATTTAGACATTCGACAATGTCTCCGAGAATCAGAAAAACTGTGAGCACCGAGCTGAGGGCCTGGAGACGATGAGCTATGTTTAATTGTTTATTTTACACAGCTAAAAATAGAGGATAACAATTCTAAAATACATTTTACATTTGAATATTCAGTCCTATTGACTGTGCTGCACTGGCCCTCCTTCAACTTGCGTTTTGCTTTGCTTTTAGAGTTGACGTGTAATTACGTCGGCTTGTCTGCAAACTTTACAAACATTCTTGTTGCTGAACAAATATTAAGAAAAAATGTACAAATATAATGTAAAATAATAAAAATACATCCCAAAGATAGCTTGCTTTCTGTTAGACGCCACCCTTGGTTATGTCCGGTGAATCTGGCCACAGCTGTGCCTCACGTTCTTAACATAATGTAGTGTTTGTTTATATGTTACTTAATGTTTGTAAAGGAGAATATAAATAGTTATGCACTGTTGTCCACTGCAATGTCCAGACAGAAGCCTGAGTTTGGGCTTTTTGCTGTGGCCGCCCCATCCTGCCACACGGCTCGCCTATTGTTATGATAATACTATTGTGATTTTCACGGTGGATGGCAATCTGTCCTTCGTCGAAATTTAACAGACAGAAACAGATTATAAGGATATAGAAATATACAAGTGTTTGAGGCAGACTTGCTTTGTGACAACATCGTACTCAAATTAGGTTTGCGCACAGGTGAATCAGAAATATTCTTCGAACATTGTTTTGTGCATTAATATCGGAGTGATCGTGATCTATAGTTTTCTCAAGATTTAAGTTTTACAAATTGTCTGTATCCCAACCATGTTGTACATTACCGTAATTATAATGATTATAATGGACCTTATTATATTCCCTTATAAACTATGCCTCATTCTGCATTTCTATACACATTTGCTTTGCCCTGATTTTCCTTCAATTTATTTCTGACAATAAATTCGTAGAGAGTCCATTTATTGGCCAGTTAACATGCTGGCCGACATTTGTAGCTCATCCAATAATTATTTTACGATTTGAACACCGTGGTGTAAAGTGGTTGTCTGTCTGGCCCTCTCCACCACACAAAGATTGCAGCATATCCCAGGCATAAATCAGTGCGTGTCCGACTCCGAGCGCTGCGTCTTTACGCACACATGGATATGTTTTATTATTGATGAGACTGCGTTAAAAGACACTGACGAGCCTGTCATTTATGAGCCAAACACGTCGGCTGGAAAAGGTGGTGTGATTTTAACACCAGGCCATTTTGCATACGAGATGTGTGACGCGCGTGCGTGAGGCCTATGCGGTCATAATGTCCACAGTGAGAAAAAGACGTAGTTGACCTGTTAGTGCACATTGTAATGTTGAAAGAAAGAGTAGACCTATCTAAAATAAGCTTCTTCTGCTTATAAACCTGTAATTGTGTTTATACCTTGTGTTTGTGTTTTTTAGGCATTATGAATATTTTATTATTTACATGCAATTTCTAAATTAGCATATAGACCTATAAATGTGTAATGTGAAGTAATTGTCTTTACATTGACTGAACTTGTAATCAATATTTTGTATTCATTAATAAAATATATCGCAAAAAATAATAAAGATTTTCATTTACAAAGTAAAATCATTTGTACGCTGCATGAGCATGCATCTTAACATGTACTGTAGTGAGGTATGTAGGCTATTTATAATCATACAATTTATTTAAAACAAAATAAGTTTGCGTTTTTACAGAACACATCACATACACTCCTGCTCTAGCTGCATGAAATACATATGCATGAAAGGACCACTATATAATCACTGTATATTAAGTATATCATATTTCACTGTTATTAAATGTGAGGTGTGAAAGTGCATTGGGATATTTACACCCACAGTCTAACCGCACTTGGGCCCTCTCCGGATGCACTCTTCTCATGCTCTGTGTCTATTTTGCCCTCAGGTCCATGCCAGGGGTTGTTGTTTTCACTGTAATATATAGTTAGCCATTCCACCAATTTACCCTGTCACTGTTAATGGGGCAATTAACCACGGCGATACCCCCGGGCAGAAAGGAGCACCCCAACTCCAAACTTGTCTTTATGACATTTATATGACACTATGTGGGGGAAGCTGGGGACCCATCTGACACCTCGGAGGGTCCTTTATGTCACTCCCCTCTCTGCTGCCCCCGCCCCAATTTCTGCCCCGGGGTACGACACAGAGCAAGTGTAATGCATCATGTACAGAGGAGGTAAATGGGGAACTCTCAAATCTAAGTCACACTCAACATCATCACAAAAAGACTATGAACAGGACTGAATATCTAAACTACACAAATCTCTAAATACGTTTCAATGCATAAAAGTTCAATGATATATTTTTTGTTTCCTTTTTTGCAAAATGAGTCAATGTTAAAAATAAGTTGCGTCCTAACTTCAAATACATTTTTGTGCCAACTGAGCATAAGCGATGTTTTATATATCAATAAAAAGCTAACATTAGCTCAATCCTCTGTCAAAATATTACAAAAATGTTAACAGTTATTTTAGTACCTGGTTAAACAAAGTCCCTCCTCTCAATGCAATTCAGTACCAAAAGGGTACAAGTACATCATTGTCTCAGAATTGTACTTGGAAATGATCTAATGTTTGTGCTGAAAGGTGCAACTGACTTTTTTGTCAGATTTTAAAAGTTAGTACAGTTACACATACAAGGATAAGTATTTAGTTTTCGACTGTGAACAAATTTATTTTAAAAAGTCAGTTTAAAGACAGTGGCATGTCACTTAAGCCCTTTTGATTCTACGCCCTGGATACGTCCACAAACATATGTCTAGCTTATACGCTCCTCCTTGACCTCACTGTTTATATAATCCATATACGGAAGTCTCTCCATTTTGGTCCACATTCGGCCCTGTCCTTCTTCCATCCCAGAGGAGGCAATAACCTCCCTAGCAAGTGCTTCCCCCTTGAGCCGTTGTCATAGTAACTTGCCGACCGGTCGACATGACAACCCCACCACGGTCCAGAGATAGATGATAGGCCAGAAATTGGGAGGGAAGAAGGTGCATGGGGGATTTGCACACCCGCTTTAATTTAGTTTGCCTGATTCACATTCAGAACTGTGTTTTTTTCCTCCTTCTCAAAGGCTCTCCAGAGGTTAGTTATACATTCATATTTACACAGGTATAATTGCTACATATAGCTGGTCAGAGCATGGTCTCACTGCAAATGGAAGAAGCTATTTCACATTTATCTTTTCAGATTTGGTACAACAAGCCACATTGTCATACATGAATTATGGCTGGAACAATTTTCCAAAATAACACAATTGCTATTAATGTTTTTGATTATACTTTCAAAATTAAGATTTGGTTTCCTAGTGCCCAATATAACCACAAGAGAGCAATAAAAATGTTGATAAATTGAGATAATACTTTAAACAATTAGAAGAATTCTGTGCATTTCAGAACATGTTTGTTAGAGATATACCAATATATCAAATGGCCAGTATATCAGCATGTTTGCATGTTTTAGCATATCCGCTGTCGGCCTTGAATGTCCAGAACAGGCCAATATTTAGTTTTGGCTAACCTGCTGCCTAAACACTTTACTGCAAAGAGATAACTGCACATAACATGACTGCATAGCTCTCTTAAAGGTTTGTGGGTAAAAAAAAAAAGATGTGGGTGAGTTCATAGTAAATTTAAATAGCATAATTTGGGGAAAATAATCCTAATCGGACCTGCATATCAGCCTAAAAATATTGGCAGAGCTGATTATAAACAATTGATATTGGCATTGGCCATGAAAAAGCCATATCGGTTGATCTCTAATGTTTGTAGTGGTCTAATCTATAGGGTTTGCAGCTTTCAGAAAATAAGTTCAGAAATCAGTCACTTGACATTCTTGATTTGAATATTTATGTTTACGTCCTTATCACCACCATGTTTTTCTCTTGTTTTGAACAGTTGATGATGACAAAATCAGCATCCTTCAGGAACAGCTATAGGTCACTGCCCGATGACTGACCCTGCACTTTGACCCCAGCGTGGAGCCAGCCATGCAAAAACTGACATTAAGAATCAATAGGTAACATTTAAATTAGGACTATTCAATTAAAATAGACAGTGTAACCTTTCAGGCACCTTAGCATAATGCGAATGCTATAGAGCCCATGTAAATGTGTGTCGGGCTGTGGTCAGAGCTCCTCCATGCTAATAAAATTACTGCCACTGAAATGCCATTATAGCCTATGAAATATTGTACAGAGCTATAACATATCCTTAGTGTTCACCGTGTCCTTACTGATGCTTCATAAATTTCTAAATGCTATTGTATGTGAATGTAATATTAACATAGAATACATTCTCAGTTTTATGGAGAGTAGTGTGTATATATATATATAGTGTGTGTATGTATGTATGTATATATATATATATATATATATATACATACATACATACATACATATATATATATATATATATATATATATATATATATATATATATATATATATATATATATATATATATATATATATATATATATATATATATATATATATATATGTGTGTGTGTGTGGGGGTGTGTGGGGGTGTGTGGGGGTGTGTATGTGTGTGTATATACATATACACATATACATATTTATATCATTATGTATTTCCAATTTGTAATAATATGACTTGTAACAGTTGTAACATTGTCATGGCAAAAAATACAAAGCTGTCAAAAGAAATGCTTCTGTTTAATACAAGAAAGTGAATGAATTGCCGGTTATCAGATTAGGTTATCAGACGTATCCTTCAGTATATGCTAGGTGAACAATATTTTTTATTGTGTGCACCTTTAAAAAAAATTATGTAGTATTAGACGTATATGATGACATTTCAGCTGTAGATAGTCCACATATTAACTTGCATGACACCAGTGTTTCACATTAACAGTCTAGTTTTGTTGTCTAAAATTCTCCCCATTGATTGGCATAACAAAATTTCAGTTTGTTGCTCCTTGTATTGTCATTCAGGTAAAAAGTAACTACACTGTTCATAAAGACAGCTTTAATATGAAGTACAGACAAAAAGTGACATTTAAATTCTACAAATTGAATAAAAAACACATCTAGAAAATTTTTGTGTCACCATAGTCTGAAAGAAATCTATGGTAAACACTGATGACACATTACAGATACTAGAACTAACTAACTACATAAATGTTTCATTACAGTTTATATTTTGCTGGCCACATTATATTTTGTATGATTCATGTAGAAAGGGCTGTACTGTGATGATCCTGCTTTAAAGAGGATATATTGTGCCTGTGTCTGCTATATAGTTATGATATATGACAGCCATGGATCATTATGTTATAATTTGTACATTTTAAATCACAATAAATCTAAAACAAATTAATAAAATCTAAAACAAATTAATAAAAGAAACAAGTCCTCTGACTTTTGGGTAGAAAACGACGGTGCCCAATGAGAGCAGACGTCACCATAAACATCATCACAACAAAGAGTTATGAAGTTGTCGGCTCTCTGATGGATAGCTGTACCCCACGCTAGCGAGGGATTTTTTTTTTGTGTGTTTGTACTAAAGTGATTACATAGTACTGCCCAACCCTACATGTATCAGCGATTAAGAAAATAAAATTGGACAACTAAATAAGTAGTGAGCAGTAGTTGTGAAAATGGGGGTTGATCTGCAATATGGCGTCTTGAAAATAAGCGATTAAAGATTGCTCAAACCAAATCACTCCAAGTACAACTTTGTACGTAAATGTTGAGGGAAAACAACCATGACATGTTTAAAAGCTATGAAAAGTCAACTTTGCAGAATAGGTCTACTTTAAGGTTATTGTGAATGTGGTCTAAATTCATTTCAATATAATCAAGATATTTTCAGAATGACTATGTCGCATTTCAAATTTCACTATCGTGACAGGCCTATTTTCAGATGACATCACAACTCTCTATACTCCATGATCAAATGTCAAAAGCTTACGTTACTGGCCAGATGTTCCAAATATCCATTAGTAAAAACAATATATAAAAATGTAAAACCCGATAAACAGTTGGGTCACTACTATTAAAAGTATTTATCACTATATTGTCAGAATTCTGCTGAATGAACACTAAGTTTAGTATTTAGCATCTTAAAATCTCCATTGGTTTAACATTAGGCTAACTGAAAATTCTGATGAGGTGTGACAATACAATCCCGAGGCCTAGTGCGGAGATGGGGGCAGGTGAAATGACTATTGCTATTATGCTGATTTTGTGGCGTGTTAGGACACATATAGCAGCAGGATAATGGACCATGTCACCAAATGGTTCTACATTTGTGCATTTTCATATGTGATATTTAAATCCATACAGGAATACTACCCACATACGCAAAACCTATTCTTTATTCTTTTTATCATCTTTCACTTTCTTTGGTCATGTAATCATATTAATTGTGTGTGTGTGTGTGTGTGTATATATATCATATATATACACATAGTGTATTGATTGGCCTCAGTGATGTTTTCAATAGTCATTTTAAAAAGCAGACATAGAAGACATCTGGACAAATATATTAAAATGAATTATTAATGTTCAATAAGTTACCTTCAGGGGGAATAATTTGTATTTTCAGGGGACAGTATGTATAAAAGCAACCTCAATGCTGCTGGGGCAACCTGTCAGGAGCAATGGGACCTAGATCTTGAGGTAGTCTTAGTCAGGAGTACCTTAGCTGGAGGATTTGACCTTTTGTGCCCTGGGCAGCCCAGGGTTGAACTTAGAACCTTCATGCCAAGAGGCTTGCCAGTATTCCTGTATCAATTATTAGGCTATATGTTTTTTTCATCTTAAGATCATCCTAAGGGACTCACAAATGTTCAACCTGATCATTTGTATTAATGTTTTATATTACTCTATGTTCCACGAAAGCTATTTCGTGGAACATAGAGTCCTTGTTCAAGGAAATGTGTGCATCTGAAGGTACAGTCATGTGATAAGTTTGGCTGTGGTTGTTTGATTACTATGAAAGCTCAAACAGATGTTCGACCACTTTTGTTGACGTGAGAAGTTTTGTAGACACTGAGCAGGTTTTGGAAATTTGTGTATCCATTAACTTCCATTATAATCTCATTCTTTGACCCCTACTCTAAAAATCATAATTTTTGGTGCTAGTTTTAATATTTCTAGAGCAACTCCAATGAATTTTTGTAAAAAAAATTATGTTTTTCAAAAATGTACCAACTTTTAGAGTGTTACAGTAAACACCAATATATGGCAATGCAGCAATATTAGAGCTATGGATTTAAGGGTTCCTGGAAAATGTGGAAATTTTGTGGAAACAAATATAAGTATAATATAATTATATTTTTCAACAGGAAAACATAAAGTAAAGGTAAAAAATTTAAGATAGTCAAAATAAACATTTTATAATGGGAGTCTAAGGGGCGCAATGCAACAAATTGGCTTTTTGCAAAAATAAAAAATGCTCCCAGTCAATCGCCCCACTAATTATCCAGAGCCAGCCAGAATCAAAAAACATCTATTATTATTGAATTATCACATATTGTAATTCAAATGTGCTGTATGTGGTATTGGGCATAAACTGTCATCTAAAGGGTTAATTGTTTTATGTTAATGTATGAAATCAATATGTTAAGGGAAAGAACCCCTTCAGGGAAATAAATAAATAAATAAATAAACTAATAATAATAATAATAATAATAATAATAATAATAATAATAACAACAACAACAACAACAACAACAACAACAATAACAACAATAATAATAATAATAATCTTTGACAATTTTATGGAGGTTTAAAAACAGAAATATGCAATTTGTATGAAACACTCTCAGTGTAACTTTTTTTTTTCTTTCAAATTCACTGGACAAAAACAAAAAAAATTGCCCCAAAGTGGCAGTAGGTGGTATGTCACAAAAACTGGCATCAGGCATGCCATGGTATATCATTAAGAGGTTAATAAATTATGGTAATTTATAATCACAATATGTTATTTTAAAGAGAGCCTCTTCAAAGATATATTAAACTTTGAAAAATATTAACATTTAACCATTTTTATGGCTGTATAAAAATCGAAATACACAATTTAATATTTTCAACAAGGCACAAAGGTTACATTGAAACACTGCAGGCCTCAGCAATGATTGTAAAAAAAAATATCTGTCTTGGTAAAATATATGACAATTTTTTTAATAGAGATCGACCAATAAGAGTTTTCATGATCAATGCCAATGCCAGGGCTTGGACCATAGAGAACCTAATGGTTTATAAGCTCTGCTGATATTTCTGGTTCGATATGTTGAGCCAATTTTGATTATTTTTTCCAGATTATGCCATTTAAATTCACCACAAACTCACCCACAGCCCTTTTTTTTACTGCAAACCTTTAAGAATGCTGTATAGTCATGTTTTGTGCAGTTACCTCTTCGCAGTGTTCAAATAAAGCTTTATTATACATATTGCTTTGGCAGCAGGTCGGCCAAAATAAAATATCGGCCTCTGCTCAAGATTTAAGGCTGATAGCTCATATGTTAAAAAGTGCAAATGTCGAACCGATGCATCAGTCTAAATATTTTGGTTGCTCCTTGGACTGGTTATTGACTACCAAAAACATTGACTTGATATTTTAAACCATGTCAACTGAAACTCTTAACATAATAAATTTGTTTATTTGGTTAAAAGTAACATTACCCTTCATGTTACCCATTTCCATTTTTAGGTTATTCAAATGAACCATGCAAAGGCAATTCCACAAATGCATATAACTCATGTATATAATCCAACAGATTGATGATGGTGCCCCCCCTGATTAAAGATGTAGTCTGATATGGCCTTTTGTCTTGATTCTTTCTGATGGCTGGTGGCGTGGACACGTTTGATGGGCACGTTTCATCTGGTATTTGTTGCCTGTGCCGTTGACAGATGGATCTTCCCTTGGGGATCAATAAAGACTATGGGTCTCATCTCATCTCATCACCTCTCCAATGGGCTTGAGCTGGAGAACATCCATAAGCGAAATGTTGGGTGGAGATGAGGCTGTCCACAGGTACACAGATCCTACGCTAGAATCATCAGGAAGCATTAGTATGATGAGCAGAAGGTACAGACAATAGTGTTACCAGTGTCATGATACTAAAATTTCAAACTCGATTTTGATACTAACTATACTCAACACTTATTTTAATATCACCGTGATACTAAAAACACTTTCTTTAGGCAACAGAATGTGATTTTCAATATTAAATTGTACGTGTAACCCCTCAGTCATCCAGGTAGGTTCATAGTGGTCCATGAGCGTATATTAGTCTATGTGTCTTATACTTGTTCTGATACAGCTCAGGATCTATTCAGCTATTCATGAAAGGTTCATTTCTGTCCTTTGAATGTGACTTTTTAAGTATCAATACCTAAACAAATGAGTATCTAGTTTTGATACTAGCTTTAGTATCGATTAGTATCTGATTTTTTTATTACATTTTGACAACCCTAACAGACTAACACCAAGATACTGATTGCTTCTAGTTGATACTAAAACTATTGAAGCTATATACTCATTTGAGCAAGAATCAACACAGAATTTGTTTTGCTTTAAAACGGTCTATATTAGAGCAGGCAAATACTGGGGAGAAATGCTATTAATATACCTTTTGCATTGGATTAAATAAAGAATATAGTGTTTTTTTAATTATCATTGATGGCTATGAAATCAATATTGAGAATTCCCCTTACAGTCGAAATATTGTCACTAAGTATCTTATAAATAAATGTCTCATTTCATAACACCAGTGGGCTTTTTTTTTTGCAATAATGTAGTCATAATATTATAGATAGAGTTCATATAAAAATGTAACAGTTGTGAATTATTTGGTAGGATTTTTTGTTTTGTTTATAATATCGTGAAAAAAATGTTATAACTATAGCTTGAGTCATAGCTAAAAAGATGAGACACACATTCAATGAGCTATAGTGAGTTAAGGGATCTAGGCTATACTAAACTTTAACAAAGTAATAAAATTGGACATTTGTCAATTTTTTGTTCTGAGATACATTTTTTTTAAATATATATTGGAGGCCTACTTTATCCGTAGAGCCACAGAGATACTGTCCCTGTCCTCCACACCTAACAATACAGCGTATTGTTAGGTGTCACAATACAACAGCTGTAAAGCTGTGCAACAGCACAACCAAATGGCTAATTGATGCAATAGCACACAGAGGGACATTAACAAAACCCTCACGGACACCGTACTTTCGCGCAAGCAGTAAAAAAAAAATCATCCCCAAAACAAAACACAGCGGGTCTGAACATTACCACAGGAGACATGTGATACGCAGCTATATGCAGCGTGTAGGATTATGGATGTAGTTTGATCATTTTGACAAACGATGGATGATGAATGGGAAGAAGAGGTAGGTAAAGGCTAAAATCACTAAGCATATGTGAATCTAAATCATAGATCTAAATGCTCTGTTAGCTTCACTGCTATCACACCACTATCACATCCACAGAAATACTAATCCATGAGTCACATCACTGACCACATCGGGGGGAAAACATGCGGTTCTTTTATTATGCTATTACGATATCGTTATGTAAACTGAAGCAAAAGGTAGTTGTGAATAAATACATTTCTCTAATCGAAATAATTTTACCTCCCCATCCATAAATATGTAGCACACTTTGAGGTGCAGTGTTAAATGTTTTGCTTCTCACATGCACAGTGTAACTTTCAGGTGGAGGGTCTGCCAATATTGCCTTCACTATTGCCACGAGAATTTCCCACAGTATAGCATTATATTCCTCGATCTCCATGCGCGGAGTAAAGCAAGGGGACGCCATCAAGCCAAATCACAAGTTAAGTCTGCGGAAAGGGCCAGCTCACAGTAAAAATGCATGTTTTCTAGATATTTTCTAGCAATACAACACCTGCAATTCAACAAATGCAAGATGGATAGATTTCTTGTCATAACATGGAACTTTTCCAGGCTTTTCCAAGTAATGGTCCACCTTCCACCAGAAAGGTTACACAGTGCACTTCTAAATAAATACTCTAAGTTACTCTGTGTAACTTAATTGCTTGGATGATGGCAGAATGGCCATGGGTTATTGCTGTGTAAGACATAGTTGTATTCATCATATCTCACAGAAATGTCAATATAACAATACTAATGTTTACTTTAATCCATTTTAAATTTACTTACACAGCTATATGTGTGTTTTCAGGAGCAGCTGGTCGTGGTGGAACTGGCTGGGACCCTGGGCAATGAGTTTCTGACTAAGAACACAACCACTTGTAAAGTTCTTGTAAGTCTTTACTACTGTGTTGTAAGAGATGGATACATTTGGAGTATTTTTGTCTGATTGTTGCTACTTTCTCTGTTTCCAAGGATATTGACAGTGACAATCCATTCATACAAGTAGGACAATCCAACACAAAAGTCTTTGCTGGAGAATATGAAGGTAAGAAAATAACAAAAAATAAGTCTATATTTCTATACTCTCCATCGGGTCCTCGAGGGCTCATGGGAGTATGCCCAACCAGTCCACATGTGTTTTGTGGATCTGGAGAAGGCATTCGACCGTGTCCCTCGTGGTGTCCTTTGGGGGGTGCTCTGGGAGTATGGGGTCCGGGGCTCTTTGCTAAGGGCTGTCCGGTCCCTGTATGACCGGAGCAGGAGCTGTGTTCGCATTGCCGGCAGTAAGTCAGACCTGTTCCCAGTGCATGTTGAACTCCGCCAGGGCTGCCCTTTGTCACCGGTTCTGTTCATTATATTTATGGACAGAATTTCTAGGCGCAGCCAGGGGCCGGAGGGGGCCTGGTTTGGAAACCACAGGATTTCATCTCTGCTGTTTGCAGATGATGTTGTCCTGATGGCTTCTTCGAGCCAGGACCTGCAGCAGGCACTGGGGCGGTTTGCAGCCGAGTGTGAAGCGGCTGGGATGAGAATCAGCTCCTCCAAATCCGAGGCCATGGTTCTCGACCGGAAAAAGGTGGTTTTCTCTCTCCGGGTGGGTGGTGAGTCTCTGCCCCAAGTGGAGGAGTTCAAGTATCTCGGGGTCTTGTTCACGAGTGAGGGAAGGATGGAGCGGGAGATTGACAGGCGGATCGGTGCAGCGTCTGCAGTGATGCGGTCGCTGTATCGGTCCGTTGTGGTAAAGAAGGAGCTGAGCCGGAAGGCGAAGCTCTCGATTTACCGGTCAATCTACCTTCCTACCCTCACCTATGGTCATGAGCTCTGGGTAATGACCGAAAGGACAAGATCGCGGATACAAGCGGCTGAAATGGGTTTCCTCCGCAGAGTGGCCGGGCGCACCCTTAGGGATAGGGTGAGGAGCTCGGTCACACAGGAGGAGCTCGGAGTAGAGCCGCTGCTCCTACACGTTGAGAGGAACCAGCTGAGGTGGCTCGGGCATCTGCTCAGGATGCCTCCTGGACGCCTCCCTAGGGAGGTGTTCTGGGCATGTCCCACCGGGAGGAGGCCCCGGGGAAGACCCAGGACACGCTGGAGGGACTATGTCTCTCGGCTGGCCTGGGAACACCTTGGGGTCCCACCGGAGGAGCTGGAGGACGTGTCCGGGGTGAGGGAAGTCTGGGAGTCCCTGCTTAGACTGCTGCCCCCGCGACCCGGCCCCGGATAAGCGGAAGAAAATGGATGGATGGATGGATGGAAGTCTATATTTCTCTGTTGCCTAGTCTACTAGTTTTGTTTTTTCACCCACACAGAATCAAGACAGGACAGCATATGTTGATACCAATATTTATTTATTCATTTATTCTTCTATTTATTTTGTCCATCTTAAAGACCATCAGGGCATGCACACATATAAAGTGGTTGTAGTTGCAATATTTAAATTAAAATAGGCTTTTCTGGTGGAGGGTCAGCCACTGTAATTTTGTCTATCTCCATTGAGACAAGCAAGTGACACCACCAGGCCAAGTTACAAGTCAGCTCTGTGGAGAGGCGATACCTCTCAAGTAGTAACAGGCTGTGTTGACATTATAGAATCCCTATAGTTTAAACTAAGCTGTAGGACAGGTCAGAATTCTATGGTAGAATTAGCTGTTTAATTGTCAGATTGCAGATATTGTTGACCTGGTTTATGGTTACTATCTCTGTAATTACTGGGCCTATCCACATGAGAAAAAATGGACACAAAGACTTTAAATCTATATCTTTATAAATGACCTCTTATGCTATCTTGTTCAGATGCTTTGGGGACTTGTATGCTGTTTGAGGAGTTGCCACGGAAAGGTTAGCATCAAACTTTCAATATTTGTTTCACTTGCTAGAGCTGATTTTATTTTTTATCTCATTCCTGTATTATTTACAGGAAAGGACTCTGGACCCGAGCTCAAGTACATGTGCCACACTGTAAAGAAGCTTATGATGCAGCGCGTGTTTCTGACAGAGAAGAAAGAGGGAGAGACCAGCCAAGGTAACCAAAGTGGATTCTCATTGCTTTCAACACAAGCTCTTAAATTCTTAATTACAACACTTAATTTTATTTAAGTAAAACAGCACTGGCAGAAAAAATTACAATAATCAGATCTGATTATTGGCCTGTGTAAATTCACATCACAAATTATAATCAAAAACCCCTAAAGATTCATTCATGGAGTTCATTTATGGATTTTAAAGGCCCTATATCACATATTTTCTGATCTATATTATGTTGCTTCCTCATCAAAAACATACCTGGAATTTTGTTTTGTTTCATTTACACATGTTTAACACACAAACCCTTTGGATGATTTCAGCCCTTGCCAATCTCTTTTGAACTAAAGGTAAAAGGAGCTGTTAACTGGAAAACTACCGCTTCATGACATCACAAGGTGGAACAGGGCATTTTGAGCTTTGGAGATGTAGACAGCCTGATAAATTATTCAAACATGTGTGAATGAAATAAAACACCACTCCAGGTATGTTTTTGTTGAGGTAAGAAGATGCTAACATGGGTTAAAGCTCACAAGAATACATTTGATATAATATAAGATCTTTAGTTCAAGGAATAGTCTGACAATTCCAGAAATCAGAAAATTGTCAGATTTTTTTTTGTGCATTGAAATATAGCCATTGATCTTGGTCTGTGCCAGTGAATAAAAAAATCTATAATTTCTTTCACAGCAACCATGAAGATATCAGACTTTTGTTGATTTGAACTCCCTCTGTCGTGTTGCATCTCAAGCCAGAACCAAACATGATTGTACAATCAGATTAGTTTTTCTCAGTGTGTAATGAAGGAGCTCATTGGTCACCCATTATTTACAAACAAACTTCTCTCACCTCAAATTAACAGAGTTTAGTGCTTTGCTCATTGGTTCTGCAGAAATCTTGGATGTTTTTCAGTTCCTTCTGAAATTTGTTTTGATACGGACAGACCATGCGTGTCCCTAACTGGCTAATCCACCTCAATCGCGCTCATCTGAGCTTGAGGAGATTTACCATGACAGCGTAGAGCAAGATTCAGAAATGGTGATTTTGTTACAGCTGTATTCTTTTCTCTATTTGAATCAAAGTGCAAGTCATTTGGTAGGTCTGCTATATGAGTTATAAGCTTTGTACGTATTTTGGTCTGTCTCCAGAAGGTACAGGAGATAGTGGAGAACAGGATGACACCACCATCTTGTTAACTGATGATGAAGAGACTGGGGCACAGCTGGACAACACACACAACACTGTGGATGTAGAGAACTCTCTGCAGGACTGATGTCAGGAGTACTCACCATAGTGCATATGGGACATTCAGGTAGCTCAAAGCCATGGGCGGACTGTTTTTTTTTACATACATGTGGATTTAGCACTTTGGTCTTTTTCATGTTTTGTAGTAATAAAATAATGATCTGACTGATGTGTTCTAGTTTTTTACCACAACTTAATCAGTGTTGAGTTCAGTGTGAAGGGGGAATAAGGGGATATTAGCTTTGACAGTATCTTTACCTCCAACCTATTTGTTGATTTCCCTTTTTTAAAATGTTCACAACTTGGTCAAATTACAGCTGCACATGTTCATGGGTACAATAACATAATAACTTCACAAGCCTGACAATCCTCTCAAGCGCTGCTCTGTAGTTATTATTTGTTCACTCCACACTCTGTGGTGGTACGTTACTCTTTAACATAATATTTTTATCAGCTGAGGGCTTTTTAAGAATATCTCTAAACATGTTAACACTTTACAGCAGTCAAAATAAGAGATTCAATTGATTTCTGTCAGTGCAGAGCTATGGCATTTTTAGCAGAAAGTTGGCACCAAAAAGCCTTGAATACCTTTATCACCTAAATACAAAAGTATGTCAACTGACAATACGACAAAAATAAACATCACAGGAGAATGAACATTATCTAGACAAGGGGAAATGTAGTCCTTTTGAAAATCATTAGACTGCACATATACCTAGAATGAAGCAGTTCAGGGGACAGTGGAAGGAACCTCTGGCAGCGTCATTGGCCGGACTCCTCCTTTGGTGAAGTGAATACACTTGACATGCCTGAACAGTTCACATGTGCTTCATTCTTACAGGTTCCATAAGAGGAACAGCCAGCACATCCTTGTGCCTTCTCCTACAGTGCAGCTGCAGTTCAACTTTTGTCATGTGCCAGTCCAGGAGTTTTTCAGTGAAAGCAGTCCAGCTCTGCTCACTTTTTCTGCTTGCTTTGCCTCCCTCTCTCTGTGGTGGGATAAAGTGGCCTCCAGGGTTGGTCTGGTCCACTTGTTTGCAGCAACCACAGTGCAACAAGGCCTGGATCAAATTTCAGCTTAGACCAGTTGCTGAATATGATTAATATATTGTATTGATCAAATAAACTAAACTAAACAACTTCTGTAGCCACAGCTGCCCTAGGGTAGACAGACCGAAGCCCATGAACACCATACACAGACGAGGGTGATGTGTGTTGCCCAAGGACACAATAAAAGTATGCACTATTCAGAGTTAGAACTTCCAACCTTCAGATTTATGGACAAATAAAAGAACTAAATGATGACACAGTATGTGACATTTTATTTATATTTAAACCATTTTATTTCTTGGTCATGAGCCTCATTATATGAAGTATTAATGAAGTAACAATACTGATTCTTAGCAAAGACAAAGTTAAAATCTCTCAGCTGGACAAATCGTTGTAGGAGTGAAGACATTTCGCTGCTCATCTAAGCTGCTTCTTCAGTTCTGCTCTGAATGCTGGTGGCCACTGCCTTATATCTATCTGAATCGAGGGGCTAACTACACTGAAACTGTAACTGTAACTCTATTGTCTCCAGTTTCAGCTGGAACTACCCTATTCAGTCCTTAACGACCCTGCTATTGTTCTCATTGTTCTGGGTCTGAGGATGGAGTTATAGATGGGAGAGATTGTCTCAGGCCCCCATTCCTGTCTAAGGAAGGATTCTCTTTTCTGACAAAAATAGCTTCTTTAACTCCTCTCTCAAACCATTTCTTTTCTCTGGCTAAGATCTGAACTTCGCTGTCTTCAAAGGACTTTAACTTTTAACTTTGTCCTTTGCTATGGATCAGACCTGGACGACTGAAGGTTTGCACAGACAATACTGATTCTTGGCAAACGAAAAAATCAGTTCTGGCAATTGGGCAAGCCTATGGGCTGCAGAAGGCTCCACTGCTTTGCTTCAACAAAGACTGTACCAAGCATCGACAGAACAGAAGGCCTTCACAGATGGCAGCCCCTCAGCACCAACTGAGTACTGTTACAACCGGGTAACAGCTGGACAGGGCCCAGCGCTCTCACTTTAGGCTCATCTTCACATGCCTGTATGTCATTTCAAGTGTGATTTTGTCAATAGTAGCTGCAGGTGCATCAACATAGTCCCAGTCTTGACAGTCCTAGTTTTGAGCCCTGTGTTTCCTGTCCCAGGAGATTTATCCCAAAACTATTGATTTGTCCCAGTTTTATACAAGAAATGTCCCAGGTGTCCCTATTTTTGACTGATTTGATCCCCGCTAACAGTAAAGAAAATATTGTCATTTGTTTAGCCAAAATACAGAAAATCATGCTTGAAAAAGGCAAAAAATGCAGTCAGTTGCACTCATAGAAGTCACTCAGATTATATACTGATCCACAAGTGAGTCGAGAATGGACAATACACACTCTTTTCACAATACGATTCATGCCAGCCATCCCAACCCAGGGGTGTCTCTGTCTAGAATTTTGAAAATCTGGTCAACAAAAAAAAATCCTATCTGAAGGAGCGGTGCAAGAAGCACAAATGTTCAAATAATTTTGTCAACATAAAGCTTTTGTCACTTGCAGACTTACTTACAGTGGAAAGAGTAACCAAAACTTTTACTCAAGTAAGAGTAGTGTTACTTCAATACAAATATTACTCAATAGGAGTAAAAGTATACTGTTAGAAAAGTTCTCTGAAAAGTACAATTTATTCAAAAACTTCAAGTAAATGTAACTTAGTACTACCCACCTCTGTTCTTAATTTTATATTATTTTAAAATCTATTCAATTCAAAAGCCAATTTGAATAATAGATGAAAATATAAAAATATATGAAAATATGAAAATATAAAAAATATAATATAATATATGAAAAAGATAAAAAATAAGAAAATATGTGGAGTTCCCAGACTTTCCAAATAAAGTCCTACACAACCCTTTCCACTTCTCAGATTTATGAATGAACGGGATGTTGTTGACTTTGAGGACGTGGCGGTTCTGGTCCAATCCAATCACCGCCCTGCGTCTGAAGTGGACCAATCACGTCGCGACATCACACTCGCCGTCCTGCTCTCTGATTGGTTGGCTGCAGCTTTAGCACCGGAAGAGCATGGGTGTGTTTCCGCTTTGCTGCTGCCCTCAAACTGCACCGAACAACTTCTCACCAGACCCGGGTACTTTACTTTTACTCTCTTATAATGACTGAAAATCTTTAGCGTTTGGGCCATTAATTAGCTGTGATTTAGCGGATACGCGACGTTATGCTAAAGGTGTTTGTGATATTGTTTTCGTAGCCAAACGTCAGCTAATTGTGTTGACTCCAATCTAACGGGACGCAGATTACACTATTATTACTCACAGGGAGGTTCTGCTTTCTTTCTTAAACGGGCTATTATCACTTAAAAAAGGAAGCTGTCGTGAGGT
Source organism: Periophthalmus magnuspinnatus (assembly GCF_009829125.3). Classification (NCBI taxonomy): domain Eukaryota; kingdom Metazoa; phylum Chordata; class Actinopteri; order Gobiiformes; family Gobiidae; genus Periophthalmus; species Periophthalmus magnuspinnatus. Next base: position 13,673,164 of record NC_047131.1, on the reverse strand, counting down.
TGTGTGTATTAGTGCAGTTTTAAGATGCAGTTTTCAGACCTATTTTAGATCACAACTATCTGAATCCGTCAAATCTCATATTTTAGCTATTTAATTGGTTTATTAAACAGGGACTAATAATGCTTTCCCATTTAATAGTACAAAATGTGGTGTATACAATTTCTAACCAAACTGCAATAAAACGCAATAACTAATATGCAGGCCACTAGGGCAATTATAGGACTGTATTAACAAAATTTTAACCATACCACTTGTGACATTACTTAAACAGTAGTTCCTTTTATGGGTGTGCGATATGCCAAAAAATGTGTATGTAATTTTCTTGGAACCAGATTTTGATTTCGATTTTATCACAGTCCATGTATTCCTGGTATTTTTACATTGCCTTGAAGATGTAAATTGCTGCAATCTGACCAGAACTGAAGAGGTGGCTTGGATTAACAGCGAAATGTCTTCACTCCTACAACTTTTTGTCCAGTTGACAGATTTAACTTTTGCTTGTCTAACCTGTTATATGCGCTTTAATCATTTGTGGGTGTTTTCTACACAGATTGTCAAGATGGAGCTGCGTCCCTTGTTCATGTGCTTTGCCGTGTGCCTGGTGTACGCCTCCAGTAAACCCATGGAGAAGAAAGACCGTGTGCATCATGATGAACCGCTGAGTAACCGCGAGCACAATGACGCAGAGGACTTTGATTATGACCATGAAGCTTTTCTGGGACAAGAGGAGGCCAAAACTTTTGACCAGCTCACGCCTGAGGAGAGCAAGGAGCGCCTCGGGTGAGAGAAAAACACAGCTCTGGAGGTAGTGTGTGGAGTGATATGAATGCAAGTGGAAAATGAGGCTCAGATGCAGAAATTTTGTGGCTTCTTTTTCACCTGTTTTTTCATGATTTGGCCCAGTACTACCTGATCAGCTTCATGTTGCAGGATTTGATTATGTAAAGAATGCAAATGGACAAGTTTGTGTACATTTCATCAATTAAAAGCTGTATGGATGGGGTGGGAGGAACAATGACAAAAATTAATATGTCTTCCACTTCCACTTTATGGACATTTTTCCAATATTTACATTCAGATTATCAATTTTTGATACTTCTCCCACTTTAAGAAACCAATGAGAGACTGTTCCTTAAAATAGAACCTTAACCTTAAATTACATCAAAACATCTGCAGGTATAATGATTAAAGCACAAAATCTGCAAATACGAATTCTGACCTTTCCCCCAGCTTAAGAATAGTGCAGTAGCCAACCTGTGAATGTATTACTGCAATGTTGATATTGGACAGCGTATCTCAATTCCTGTAAAATGCCATTTCTGATTATTTACCTCCCTTACCTTCCTTGTGGCAATCAGCCAGTCCCCCAAATCGACCCCAAACAACCTACAGAGGCAAACCAGCCTGCACCACTCAGCTGCACCAACACAAAGGGATATGTAATGTAAAAGTGTACAGCATAACATGTTAGATCATTATACATTCTTTTTTATTTGAACAAACCAAGTGTTATAGTAAAACCTGTATGATTTATGGTTTTAAGCAACATGTCAACAAAATGCAATGTATCTTTAACAAATCAGCTAAAGCAAGAAAACAATCAGTTTGGAATGCACTTCACTGTAACTGGTTAAATTGACCTGTTGCTCACTCAAGAGGCTTACCATAGTAGGTAAGTCAGTAGGTGCGTCTTTGAGCTAAAAGCTGTATTAAAAAGAGGGATAATTTAATATTAAAAAAAATCTTGCTCCACTTGCAGTATGTTGGTGGAGCGCATTGATGAAGACCAAGATGGCTTTGTGACAGTGGAGGAGATGAAGAAGTGGATCAAACATGCCCAGAAGAGGTGGATTTATGACGATGTGGACAGACAGTGGAAGAGCCATGACCTGAATGGAGACGGGGTTGTGTCCTGGGACGAGTACAGGAACGCCACCTATGGATACATCCTTGGTACGTCTACTCTGCATTATGATTCTCTGGACTATTAAAGTGGTTTACTCTTTTACTGTTTGGTTAGTGCTCCAACAATAAATTGGACTAGACTTAAAAATCTTAATTGTAATTTGATAATCGTTATCTGGACTCTACAGACTTTAAAACTTATACGAAAAGACCTTTTTATAACAAAGACATTGGCATTATTAAATCACAATGTCAAAAATGTATCAATAATACACTTCACTGGTATGTAAGTATTCTCTATCTAGAAGTCTTCAGTCACTTCCTTGGCAAATCCAAACGGATATAACTTGGTCACCCATCATTTTGAAGAAAATCTAATTTCTTTTAGTCTAGCTCATTGATTCTGCGTAAATCCACCATGTTTTTCCACTCCCTTTTGATATTTTTTTCCTTTGTTTTTTTTCCCTTGTAAGCAGCCGTATTTGTTGTGATACGGACGGACAATGCCTTACCAACACTTACTAGTTCACTACTAAAATAATTGTAAGTTGCAGTATATTATTAATTTCCTTTCTTTCTACATACATTCACATTAAAAAGTGATTACATTGGCTTGAAAGGGAAAGTGTCTTGCTCAATGGCACAGTGGCTTTACCAACAAAGCAGTTAATACATATTATTTCATTGCGTCAGTGAATTGACTATAAAGCACCAGAAAATGTGTGTCTTTCTAGGTACCATAAGGATTGAAACTAAAAAGATAAAAATTTAAAATGGGTCAAAAGCCTGTATTAGAAATAACTCGAAAACAGGACTAAAACAAGAACTTTAAAGCTCCAAGTCTCGGCACCATCAGTGGTTCCAACACCATATATTTGAAAATCACTGTGGTAAGAAATAATATAATATCAGTTATTTGGTCAAAGTTGTTGAGACCAGAAGATGAACAAATTACTTAATGTAATGAGGCTGACATGTCACGCCCAAGGACACAACAGAATAAAATGGGCCAAAGAGGGAATTGAACTCCTGTTAGTTATCTCTCTAGAAGAATAGGAACATGGAAATTAGTTTGAGTTAAATATATTATATTGTTTTGCAGATGACAGTGACCCAGAGGATGGCTTGAGCTACAGACAGATGATGGACCGCGATGAGAGGAGATTCAAGATGGCTGACCAGGATTCAGACATGAAGGCTAACAAAGAGGAGTTCACCGCGTTTCTTCACCCAGAGGAGTACGATCACATGAAGGACATTGTGGTCCTGGTGAGTGCAGATAGAGATTTCCACCCTTGATACTTTACATGGTTGTCAAAATAACTAGTGACCTAATAAATAGATGTGATAATCAAAAACACTTGGTGACACGTGTCACATGATTCAGTGGATTTTTAGATTAAGTGTTGTATTTGGAAGACAAAGTACAATGCATTTTAAAATAACTTTAAATCTGTAACATTTCCTTTTCCATAGTTTTCTTTGTACAAGTATGAACAATCACAATTAGGATTACTCTGATCAGTTTACAGCAGGGGTCACCAACCTTTTTTAACCTGAGAGCTACTTTATGGGCACTGAATCATACGAAGGGCAACCAGTTTGAGACGCTCTTCTGAAATAACAAATTTTCTCAGTTTGCCTTTAGTTATACATTATTAATAATGATAAATGATAATCATCTATGTGAACACTGATCACGGTGCAAGACACTGATCACATTAATGATTTCCCAAAATAATTATCAACAATGAGCAAGGAGGGAAACAGATATCAGTATACAGCACTTTAACTTTACTAATCTTAGTTATTGTTAAATTTCCAGATGACACTTGCATCACTAGATCTCATAGGAAAAGTGTCCCATTTTCACTATCCATTGACAAACCTTTTTAACAAAACATAAATAATATACATTGCACCATGTTTCATAAAGTTATCAATTATGTAATGTTAAAGAAAAATAAGCTTACATATTTTTAAATAAATCTCGGTTGCGTTGTGTGACTTTTTCACCGGTGTCGTGAAAAAAGCCTGTTGTTTACCCAAAGCTGCGTTTAGCTCTGGGCTTGTTCTGCCCATAGTGCGCGTCCCCGTGGGTAGTTAGTGTCGAGTTTTGTGAGACGTAGTGAAGTGTCCCTCCACATTGTGCCGCTTTGCTGTCACCACAATTGCTCCGCAGATGAGATACACGCAGGTTTCTTTTACAGTCTTATATCGTGGTGAAAGTGATCTCTTTATTTTCTACCATGTTTTGGAGTAAGAAACTGCTTTCAGCGCATCCTCACAGCGCTCGCGAGCGGAGCACTGGTTTTGTCAGGTGCACAATACTGACCTTTGAAGTGAGTAGGTCAAAGTTCACCTTAACTTATCTAAACTTCACGTATAATGAACATATGTTCAAGATATTGTCATTTTTAAATCTATATAAACGCAAGGGTGATAAAAAAAAAAATAGTAACAGAATAAAATAAAATTTTAGGTGCAGCTCATTAGTGAGTTGTGCTATTTTTAGAACCGGTCTGTGGGCGACTCATGTGGGGCTTGGGGGCGACATGGCGCCCGCGGGCACAGGGTTGGTGACCCCTGGTTTACAGGCTGCCTGGCTGCAGTTACATGCACACTCAAAATCTGATCATTATCAGATTTCTGTAGTTATAAGAGTTATAAGACTATTAAAATTACAAGTAAACAACAAAATCATTCGATTCATTAATTCATAGATTAGATTTCATTCAATCATAGTACTTTCTTTTGTATTCCCATGTGGTCTGTGTAATTCCTCAGCCATCCAGGTAGGTTTCATAGTGCTCCATGGGCGTATATTAGTCTATGTGTCTTATACTTGTTCTGATACAGCTCAAGATCATTCTAAAGTTTTTCAGAAAAGGTTCATGTCCCATGAAGATGACATTTTTTAAATATTGATACTTGTTCAAATTAATCAATACGAGTAAAGAAAAAAGTTTTCTTCTAGTTTAATGGCAGACTAACAAAATAATACTAATTCTGAAATGCATTTTGAAAAGTGAACCACCAATTGAAAAGTATTATACAATTCAAGTGATTCTCATTGGTTGGTGTGAGCAAGATTCCAACAATGTCTGTGTACTCAAGTCTAAAACAGAAATAACTACAGATAATTGTGCATTTGTTTTGACATTCTATTGTCTGTATTTCATATCCTGTTACCATTGTGCAGTCTTGTATCTACTTACATTTGGCCCATTTTAATCTGTCCATTTCCTGTTCTCTTCCTGTAGGAAACCATGGAGGACATCGACAAGAACGGAGATGGCCTGATTGACCTGGACGAGTACATCGGTCAGTTTTTCTTTCACCAAGAGTTTTTTGTTTTTGTTAGTTAGTTTGGAAACCAATTAGTTGGTGACGTGAGGAAATTATGTAGGTTACATTTTGCTTCAACTCTTGTTGAAAAAATACTTGTAATATTTGTACTCTGATACTCTGTAATTGCACAGATGAAGAGGTTATATCATTTCACTTATTATGAGATGGCTCTAAACATTGTGTCAGTATTTGTGGAAAGGCCCCGTAATAATTACAGAAATTAAGAACTGCATTTTGAATTTTAAGCAGCAGCTGATTGACTGTTTAAGAGAGGTCCACCCTGCTTCACTTGTTTGACTGAAATTGGTGTTTTATAGCTGTTCCAAAGATGTACTAGTGGCTAAAAATGTGTGTACTATTTATGTGCTAAAGGGTTTGTGAGAACTATGAGTTACTAGTTACTTTTTCTTTTTGTGATTACTACTACTGGTTATTGTAATTATACTGTCTGTACTCTGTCTGGCTAACTGATTGCTGTCTTGTTGTCCAGGTGACATGTACAACCAGGACGGGGATGCCTCCGAGCCCGAGTGGGTGAAGACAGAGCGTGAACAGTTTACTGAGTTCAGGGACAAAAATAAAGATGGGAAAATGGACAAAGAGGAGACCCGAGACTGGATCCTTCCCAGTGACTATGATCATGCTGAGGCCGAGGCCAAGCACCTGGTCTATGAGTCAGATTCTGATAAGGTATGTGCACATTTTTTAAGTCTTTATTTTATCTACAAATCTGCAGATTGCCCAGTAAGATAGGCCCAGTAAAAACAGACATATTAATCATAAACCAGGTCAACACTGGCATGTTTGACATGTTGCTTGCATTTTGAACATGCCTCACACATGATTTTGATTTAAATCCTCTATGCACTGCACTGTATATTTTGAGATACCCGTGCACAAATGTTAATATTAAAGAAAACTGCAGAGCTAAAATCCAGTGCATGGAGAGTGTGAATATTGACACAAGTATGTGGTGTTGGTTCAGTCGTGTTTGGCCACTTCGTGAGACACAAAGAGGAGATCTGTCTTTTATGGCCTACCCTGAATTCTCAGTTGGATTACTGTTGCCATGGTGAATCCTCAAGTATTTTCAATCATAAGAGTATTATCAATCTAGCTGTCGCCAGGTTATAAACAAACCATATTACAACACACATTTGCCTAATAACAACAAAATTGAATGATGTGTTTTTAAGGGTGGGAACTTTTGGTGCCATCTTGTGGCAAAAGAGCAGATTAAGAAACCGTTACAACAAATCTTGTCTAGTGTCAGGGAGGTAACAAAAACCAGATGGAAAAATTGAAATAAATAAATAGGGAATTTAATGAATAGGATTGTAAAAGGTAAACTAAACAAAAGGGATCTAAAATATTTACACAAAGGTAATGTGCAAGGTTTAAACTTAAGAGTAACAAAGGTCAAGTTTAACTAAGACACAAATTTTACAATGATTGACAAAATCTTGACAAACACAAAGTCAGTACTGACAGTTGAGTGTCTCGGAAACAGTCACAATAGTGACAGAACATGAGAAACACATTTTACATAAGCTAAATGAGACAGGTGAGCTGAATCTCCTTAAATAGAGGAGGTGGCTGCTACTAAAAGGGAAAGAGAATATGGCCTGGGACCGTAACACAAACCACCAAAATTCTGATCACCACTTCTCATAAGATTAAGTACTATTAAACCAGATGAACCATAAAGATTGACCCGGATCCTAAATAACCGATAAATAAATTGCAAAGAAATTTGTTAATGGATTAATTATCAGAAATAAACAATATGGGAAAAGACTGGACAGTAGTTAACTGTTTGGTCTCCCTGTAGGACGGCCGTCTGACCAAACTGGAGATCGTGGACAAATACGACCTCTTCGTGGGCAGCCAGGCCACAGACTTCGGGGAGGCGCTCACACGACACGATGAGTTTTAACTCCTCGCCTCCTGCTCAGAGACTCAGGCTCTCAGAGACTCAGGCTGTGCTGCTCGCCTCTGCCACTAGAGAGCGCTGTCACCACCATGGGCCCAAATGCCACGGACAATAATTTATTTGAATGTTGTTGTTGTTTTTTTTTATGAAAAATGATTCCTACACAAGTTTGGTCAGTTTTAAATTCCACTTTTTTCACTATAGAAGGATGGACAGTGTTAAAGACAAAAAAAAAAAAAAAAAAAATCAGGATGCATCTTTCTAAAATGCACTGGACCATTAAGAGTAACATTTTGCTGTAAATTTTGTATCATGCCCAAATAGATGTGTTTTTGTTTTTTTTAATGGTACAATATATAACTTTTCTGGTCTAGGGTATGTCACCTGCTTGTTTCCATGCAGACGTTACTGCTCGAATGATCTACTCTATGGCATTAGACATGTCAGTGACACTTAATAACTACACCTTAATAAAGCCTAAACAAAGACTTAATTCATAATGAACAAATAGTTTATTAAAATGATTCAGTGCTAATTATGTAGTTACTAATCCTGAATTGTTCTTAATATTTTTTTGTTTGTTTTATGCATTATTAAGGCTAAGTGGTTTTAGTTGATGTCATGGAGACGAGCAGGTGACAACACAACACTTAAGTTACAGGCCAGATCTGTGGATAGGAAAGTAAAAATGTTGTTCAAGATGTCTTCATAGCAATAAAAATGCCAGTAGTTCAATCAGTCCAGTATATATAACTTAAATGCCATGCTGTGGAACATTCCGGGCAAATCAACATTTTCATGGAGATAAGAAGGTAACAGGCTGAGATCCTTCACTAGAAAAGTTACACATTGCACCTTTACTAAATGAATGTTGTGTTGCTGATGGTAGGAGACTGCTAAATCAGAGTGAAGACTATTTGGACCAGTGCAATAATGAAAGCAGGTTTAGTTTTTAATAGAATGATGTCTCTCGGTGAATGTTGGACTTGAAGGCCTTGATCGAACAGTTTTGTCCAGAGAAGCTGCATTATGCATCACCACACTGGTATGCATGTTGTGTACATATATTACTTGTGTATTTCTGTTTGATGTGTTTACTTTTGTATTTTGTGCCAAGCTAAAAAAAAACAAAAAACACTTTGATTTCACGCAAAAAGTTAACCCTTTGTTTTGATTGGATTCGTCCTAAAAGTTTGGCTTGTATTATCACTACCACCTTATAACCACTGTTGATACTTTTATCTATGATTATAAATTGTATATGAAATTGTTTTTTACAGGCTGACCTCACCGACAGAAGTGACTTTACTGTAATGATGTTGGTGCAGCCCAAGTAAGGTCCATTTTGTGATTGGGAGAAATGTCTCAATAAAATAAAACAAAAGGATTAAATGATAATGACTTTTTTAAGGGTGGGATGTTTAGGGAACTTTTGGTGCCATCTAATGACAAAAGAGCAGATTAGGAAAGCACACTGTTTAAATTAACTTTTTATAAAATCAAAATTCTGATCACCACTTCTCATAAGATTAAGCTCTTAGTATGATTAAAACAGATGAACCATAAAGTTTGACCCAGATCCTAAACAACAGATAAAACTGCACAGAAATGTGTTAATGGAGGAAGACTATCAGAAATAAACAATTTAAGACCCACAGAGGTGTGCTCTTTGGCAAGAAACTTCACCCAACTTACCATTGGGTAAATAGTCTGTGAGCGTGGTTGGTGATTGAAGGGGTCGATGGTGCAGACTGGCGGCGCAGTTGCCGAGTGGATAGCACTCACACCTCACAGCAAGAGTTCAACTCCTGGGCTGCTTGGGATTTTCTGTGTGAAGTTTGCATGTTCTCTCTGTATCTGGATGGGTTTCCCCCATCAACCCCAAACATGCACAATTGCTAAAATCCTCCACCTAAGGCAGTCCTGACCAAGACCAGTTTAAAATCTGGAGGTGGGTCCCCCACTCCTCTTGACAGACTAACTTCCATTTCTCTACCCTAGGGTAGCTGTGGCTACAAGCTTATTCTGGAAAAGGATTATAAATATCTAATGGATGGATTCTTGGAAATAATAGACTTTACTCTCTTGAATCCAGCAGTGTTTACATTTAATCCCTTTGTGTGTGATTACATATCATTGCTTCAATGGCACATCACATCAAATATTTATTAAACATCTAAAAACATTTAAAAACCTATGACAAGGTCAGAAGAGCATTACAACAATCATATTTCTGTCTAAAATAGGACTGTGTATACCATAAAAATATAATTTAATCCAAATGAATTCTAATCTTTTCGGTTAGTGCTATACCTAATCATTGGTGAATACAACATTATTATGACTTAATAAAACAAGACACTTGAGCAGTCCAACAGCAGACATTATTATTCATCTGTCTCAGTCAAACCATTAAAACCAGTCTCTGTCTCTCTCATACAGTCCTGTGTATTTGAACCTATTTCCTGAAGGTGACTATCACAGGGTAACATCTCGCCATCACGTCCAGCAGCTCCTGTTCATCTGGCAGCAGATCTGGACTAACGCTCTCTTCTTCTGAAAACACATCCTCCTCCAGTCCACCGGGGGGCACCCCCACTGATGAATGGTCTGAGTTATCTAGCGACGTGGATGGCTCTACCTCTGTCTCTTCCCCTATAAACAGCGAATGGCTCAGGGATGAACCGATCAACAGTTCAGGACTTGGAGGAGGAGTGGTGACTTGTTTTGCGCACAGCAGAGGAGAGGAGGTGCATCTGGGAGGGGTGGTGACTTTGTGGATTGGCTTGTCAATTGCAGCAGCTGCTAGCCGTATGCTCAGGATGTCGGATGGAGAGGATGGAGAGGAGGGAGGGGACGGGCTCTGGTTGGTCTTTGGATTGGGAGGGGCATAAGGGGTTTCAGGAATGCTTAAGTTTTCCGACAGGTGTAAGGGGGATTCGCATGGAAGTGTTTCTAAACTGATGTTTTCTGTATCCTGGTCATTGGCGTTCTTGCAGGTAGACTGAGTGGCTTTGGCATTGTAATCAGATGTGAAAGGCTCAAGTTGGGAGGGGCCGTCCTGGTCGGAGTAGTTGAAAGACGGGTTGGAGGTCCCGTAGTCTTCAGCACTGATTGGGATGTCCTCCATCTGGGGCATTGTACTTCCTTGGCTCCCCTATTTATGCAGAGTTCCAGGACAAGTTAAAATATTCTCAATATTATAATGGCAGCACAACTCGCAATATAGCTGCTGGTCTGTTTTTAATATTATCAGTGTAATCCAGATGTTTATAATTATAATTTCAAATACTAGATCCTCTGTATGCTTTTAGGGGAGGGATTTCTTATCTGCTAAATTCATTAAGACCAATGTTCCAGGCTCACAAAGAAATATAAATTGTGACTGAATTTGATAGGTGTTTCAAACCAGCCCATTTTAGGGTACAGTATGTAACTTTCTGGAGGTGGCGTGTCATCTGTATGATTCCATAGAAATAGAAAAGTTAAAACCATTCTCCATGTAGATGTTTTATGCCATACTGATTAGGATTATAGCCAAACTATCAACATTTCCATGGAAACAAGGAGTCCATCATCCAGGCCAAATAAGAGTCATATTTGTGGCGATGCAAGCCCACTCACAATAAGGATGATGTTTTTCAGAGTAATAAACACAACCAAAATGGAAAAAAACTAACTTTTACATGAATAATAATGTTCTAATGTCCATAATGTACATGTTTGTTTAACAGGACAGTTATTTAATTAATTGAAGAAATCATTATAAGGGAGTCTATTCCATTGGAGTGATGTTCCCACTTATAATACACATACAATAAGACAATACTACGAGAACTCACCAGTTGAAACCAGCGTAGACTCTGTGGACATATAAAGCATTCCTGTCACACATGACTGTTACTGTTCATATGTGATTATAGAGTTTAACCTTTGTGCTCTCACCACATTGGGGTGTTTGCCCTGGGCTACACTGCCCCTCTCCAGGGGGTCCCTGTGGTCCTTTAGCCTCTTCTTCATCCACGCACCCAGGTAGAGCAGAGACAGCCCCAGAGACACGGCCATGACACAGAAGAAGAGAGCTTTTCCAACCACACAGCCACTGATGCGCTGCCCAGATATCTCACTCTGAGGGGCTGAGAGACACAAGTCAAACTAAAGCTATTACACAGGCCACATGGTAATATAAAAGAAAGTACTATGACTTAATGTTGAAAATCACATTCTATTGTCGTAATGAAGAGTGTTGTATTATCATGGAATCATCATTGAACATTGACTCTGTTCCTTAGTTTGAAATTTTAATATCATGACAAAACTGCAGAAGACTCTTTAGTGAAAATTATCTGAAAATGATATGCTCATTTTTATAATACGTTAAAGGCATTAATTGGTAAGTAGTTCTGAACATATCGCAAAATGATCAGCTAATGCAATACCCATAACGCAGGAGACTAAACGTCATTAAAAAATCTATGGCCCTCTATCTGACAGCAGTTTACAAATTTAAAACTAAAACATGAAAGGCCAAATCAAGACTTAAAGCCAAAGTATGTAACTTATTGGCAAAAAAAGACTAAATAAAATCTTCTTTCCCATTTTGTTTGTGTATATTGCACTGCAAAACATGTGTCCCTACTGTGGGGGGGGGGCTTGCATCTCCACTAACAGTATGGCATAAACCGTATCTATCCCCACAGAGAATGTCCCAGAGTTTGGTTTTAACATGTCAATTCCAGAAAGTTACATACTTTTGAGTTATAGTTTAAATCCTATATTTTCCTTTCTTTTTAATAGGTTTAGAAGTTTGAGCTACATGAGGACAGTTTTTTCTCATGCACAGTGAAGAGATACGCCTTAGTCTTTTTATCCTTAACACCACAATGACAGTAAACAGGGCTCATGATAATCTTGTATCTGATATGGTCTTTTGATTCTCAGCTCTAGATCTCTAAATATGAAAATCTTATTAATATGAACATACCATGAGAAAAAAATGAAAATGAGACAAAACAAACCAAAGTCTCACTAACCTGCTTGTCCCTCAGCCAACACCTCCACAGTGACAGTGGTGAAGGTGGATTCTCCTGACTCCTGATCCACAGCTCTCACCTACAAAATATCAAGACTATCACACTTCTATGGGGTATTAATTGCTAATTACATATCATATTTAGATCACCATGTTACCTTTTTATATCGTTTTGTAAATTAGCCTAAAACAAAGTATTAAAATATTTAATAAGTTTCACTTTCGTATTTGACGCTCCTCATTGCGCCCCTCATTGGACAGAATTGTACTGCTAACCACAATGAGGGTTCGAGTAGTGTCTGGGAGAGATTACCAAAATATGCATGGATGAGGCATGTTTTTGAGGGAACAATGGCATAACATGATAGAAAGCTAAGTTTACATAATAACTTAGCAGTTAGTAGTTGTATTGGCTTCATAATAATAATGTATTGGATTAATATTGTATTATCCATTCACTACTTGGTCACAGTCAGATATCTAGCCAAAAAAAGCTGCCCTGGGTCTGGAAAACTGGCTGCCAATCTGTGCCAATGGCCTCTTCCACCCCACCATAACTATACCAACAACTCATTCACATGCAGGAGGATAAGATAAAGTGAGATAAGGTGTATGGTCATCAAAATCAATCTCCTGAGAAAACTTCTGTTAAATCCTCACTATCTGTTGTTTTAAAGTGACCTTCCATTGCATCATGACACATTTTTTTTTAATCTGTAAGTGAGGAATACGTCTGTGTTTGTACTCTGTTGATATGACTGTACTTTTAAAGGTGCACCATGTAACTTTTAAGGTGAAGGATTGCCCGCCTGCTTGTCTTTATGAAGATGTTATTGCCTCCCTGGAATATTCCAAGCATTAAATTCTTTAACTCTTTCTTGCATTTACCGGTATACACTTAAAGATATTTTTATTGTGCATAAACATACATTCTTACCGTGAGGGGGCTCGCCTCTCCATAGTTTTGACCAGTAACTTGGCCTGGTGTCATAGAATGTTCAAACAATACTTCAGATTTTGCTGTATGGAGACACTTTTTAAGTCCTCCCAGATATATGAAAATGCAAGAGTAAGGGTGCATGTTTTTCGATGTTTTTTTAATGCAACACAAACATCCGTGCTTATATTTTACTTTACTTTTTTGGATAAAATGTTACGGGGCTTTAATGCCATACTGTGGAGAATTCCTGGCAAAGCAATTACATCTCCATGGAGACAAGCAGGTGATTGATATTCCACCAGAAGGGTTACATAGTTACCTTTAGTCTGACCTTGTCCATAGATTCTGGAAGAGCAATGCTAACCTGAATGACATGTTTCTCTCTGGGGCGGAGCTGACTTGTCTTAGCGATCACCAGTCCCTCTTTGGTGACCGTGTACTGCTTTGAGTGATTAGACGTGGGACTCAAGCTGAAAACTATCATGGGGTTAACACTCTGCAAAATTACAATGAAAGAAATATGAAACAAATCATAAATCTAGTTGAAATATTACAGCATGAGTCTTTTTACACACCTGGTTAAAATCCTGGTCAATCACGTTTAACACAAGCTCTCTGTTGCCATATGTGTGAACCAGGGCAACTGTACCACCCCCCACTGTCACAAAGCCTGAATACTGGGACTTCTCAAACGATGGTGGATACTGGTTAAGAGCCAGAATGCGCACCACTACAGGAGCCACGGAGTACTTCCTGGGGTCATTGTCCTGGAAGGCCTGTACAAAATATAGGTTATTTAAGTGGTTGTTCATCAAATAGTATAGATTAGATAAAGGTAGGTGTAGTTCATACCATGACCTGCAGGTGAAGTGCTGGAGTGATGAGCTTGTCAGAAATGCCCAGAGTTAAAAACATCTCACCAGTGTGTCTGTCTATCAGGAAGTGGCCGTCATCATTCCCTACAACACAAATACGTAAATATGAGTATAAACATAACAGTATAAATGAACAGCAGTTATAAAAGTGTATTCCTATTACTGTATACACTAGACCTGTGAGGATGGCATAACTTATGGAGGAGCTGAGGCCGCTGTCCCCGTCCACTGCATGGATGGGCCCAGGAAAGAAGCTCAGCACAATGTCCTGCAGGAAACATGTTACTGTTGCAAAATGGGTTTGAGGGTGTTTTCAATTCATTTACACAGATACAGCTAAAAGACAAACATCAACACATATACATGGCAATATCAATTTATCAGATGGTGAACATGTCTTTGTATAAGTGTACATGCTTTAGCGTGCACACATATTAATAAAAACCTCAGTACACAGCAGAGAGCTAAGACATTTGGTATGTCAGATATAACTGTGAGGAACTATACATTCCAGCATAGTGTAGCAATGGATTCCTATTTAGGGAAATGTTATTAAATGCCATCAGATTTTAAAACAAGAGCAAATGGTACATCAAATGATAAAAGGTAGGGAACCTGGACAAATGATATATACTTTTTTCTCATTCTTAGTATATGGACAGGTCATGCCACATGTGAAATCTCAGAACCTTCAGAATTCACTCACTGGGCTGCAGCGGCTGCACTAGCGCTGATTAATGATTGGCTGCAGGTGCTGGGGTTTAGGTAGTGATGATTCAGCACAGAGATGTTTTAACCAACTGGTTTTAGTTGTAGAAAGTGGAAACCTAAAATGTGGGCCTCATTCAGCTTTCTGATTGCATAATTGTCTTTAAAGCCAAAGCAAAATTTTAGCAAAATCCGTATTTGATTTGAACATGTTGACCGCATATGTTAGGACATAGATACCTAATACAGAGTAAAGAGTGCACTTACCTGCTGTCCCTCAGTGACATTGGCCGTGTAGGTGGGGCTGACACAGACCCGAGCACTGACCTCCTCATACAGGACAGTACAGGGCATGAACAGTGGATACTGGTCATCTCCATCCTGAACTGTGATGGAGACGTGAGCGCTGGTGCTGTACTGCTCCTCTGTGCTCATCTCCTACAACAACACAGTCTGTCACTCAGCTCTCAAGTATGTCAAAATGTCCTAACATTCAATAAATAATCTTACGGAAGCATGCACAACCACACTCAGCAGAGTCTTGGTCTCGTAGTCTAAAGGTTTGGCCAGGACAATATCTCCACTGTTTGGTAGAACCACTTTGAAGTACTTTGCATCAGGCTGCAGAAATAATAAAAATAAAAATAATAAAATATATGATAGTGCTTTGACATGTTCATCTAAGGCTGTCATGACAAAAATCTCTTCAGATTACTCAATTCTGATTAACAATTTATACATTCAGAAAAATGGCTTTATGAATATATTCCCACATTGTCTTAAACATAAACAGCACAGACTTTTAATCAGTTTTCTAAACCACATGCTTTTACAGACAGAGAATTGGCTGTAGACTCAACAATTATTTTTGATGATTATAAATGAGTGAATCTGTATCTCAATAAATTTCACAGCCCTATTTAAATCATGTAAATATTGAAAAACAACTCACTGATGCCTGGTCAATAGTGTACATAATCTTGTCATTATCAGCGTCTATAGCTTGGACCTTGAAAACAACTGTGTTCACCGGAGTCAACTAGAAACAAAGATAAAATTAGATATTTAAGTGGTGATAAAAAAATGAGACACAAGAGACACAAGAGAGTCAAAAGAACAGATGGCATGAAGAGTGTATGATGGAAAAGTTATGTAACATTATCGTACACAGGGTAGTATTATCATGTATTCTCCTCAGAATAAAATATGTTTATATTAAACTGCCCTTGCAAGCCTTAAGTGGAATCCTATTTTCTAGGTTCATATAGACTGATTTCTAAATTGACTGCATCAAAGCAGAGCAAGGTTAAGGCACTGCGACCCAGGTTCAGTGGTTCCTAAGAGTGCAGACTATATACAGTTGCTTTAAGCAGCCAATTGGTTCTTGTTACATCCCTCAAAAATAGACACAGATGGTGAAGAAGAGGAACTAAAGAGGCTGAGGAGGCTGTTGGTGCAGCTGTTGTGAAGATGGGACAAAGGAGGGTTCGGGAATGTTGCTGAAATGAACGGAATGAGGTTAGGAGAGAAGAGGCAATGGTAGCTGGCTGTGGCTGACAGTGACAGACAGGTGACAGACAGGTGACAGTAGAAAGGAAATGAAGAGGAAATACAGCGGTCCTGGTTGAAATGACAGAGCTTCACTTGACACTGTACCTCACTGATGACAGCAGACTGCACAGGCCCATCCACAAACACTGGGATGTTGTCATTTTCATTGAGAATCTCCACCACAATCCTGTAAACACTCTGGGGCAGGAGGGAGAGGTCAGTCATCACCAGGGAAGGTGCACAAGAGGATTCTCAGTAAGGGCAGATAATATACCTGAAGCGTGTCCTCCTCATAACACACCAACTCTGCAATTAAAACAGCGCCCTCTGTCTGATAGAAGAAAAAAGAAAAAATATTATTGGACCTGATAAAGAAAATCTAAACAGAGCGCAACTTGAGAAATCCTTTAAGTTGTTAAACACATCAAGTGCTGAACCTATGGAGTGTAACATCTTGGGAAAACTGATTAAATCCAGACCATGACAAACGTATAATGTGTGGCCATGGTTTTCAGTCAATCAGCATTACAACCAGTATATTTAATGTTATATAGTTACTTACTTATTTCAAATGTCAATTGAAATATTTAAGCGCTAAATAAAATAAAAAAATATTTGATTTTCTTAACAAATGAAAAGATTCAATTGCTTAAAAATGTTGTAATATGGAATTCAATAGCTTACCCATCAACCTGAAAGTTGTCATTTTGATCTCAGTTCTAGCTAATACATACTGTCCTTAGGCAAAACACTTCACCCACCTGACTATGAATTAGCTCCAGGTGTGGAATGAATGAATATTGACTACAGTTTCATGCGTTGAGAGATTTGTACACAAGACATTACACTAAATAATGAGAGCCCATGAACCTTTTGCTCCATTTCAGTGAAGATATTAGCACATTTAGAGGGATTGATACTGTGATAATAACTTGTATATAATTATTACATGTAGTTACCACAACATCCACCCCTGTTTTAGATCCTCCTTAGTCATAAATGCATTCTTCTCATCTGATTTAACGTCTTCATGGTTTACCTCTCGGTCCAGAACTTTTTCTTCAGACGTGTTGAGCCAGAGATTTGTCCCATCCAAAAAGAACCAGTGTGCGTCCTTTCCACGCACCGTCCAGGAGAAGCTGTCCTCAGCCCAGTCCCCAAAAAGCTCTGGAGATAGCACGACCGGGGGACTGTTCTCCCTGACCGCAGCAAACACGTCCTGACCATCCAGACAGCCGCCCCAGCCCGAGATGCCTGCAACAAACATACTGTCACTCTACACGTTTCAGAGCAACATTATGTTAAAGATATGTTACTTTACCATAAGCCTTTGGACTCTGCAATAAGAGTACAAAAACACAGAGTTGGCTCTTGGCCCTCAAAACATGCAGTAGCATTTGTGTGGGGGCCATTTCTTGTCTCTGTTAGACCTCAGGGGCCACATCTGTGATGGTGCAAAAAGAGAGTAAATTAATCTTTTCTTTGCTCTAATGATTTCTGATAAAGCAGGTTTAACACAATTAGGTCCCCTGGTATTGTAGGACCTAATTAGGCTGCAATGTATTTTATAGCCTATTTTGAATACACAATAATGCTCCTTATAATAATTGACTACAATAGATTGCTTATGGAACATAACATAAGAATATCATGTATAGCCTTTGTTAAAGGTCCTATATTAGGCATAATTGACAATTGTGAGCTTTAAGACATGCTATAATGTTGTTACCTCATCAAAAACAGACACAGAGTTGTGTTTTGTTTCATTCACACATGTTAGAGTAATCCTTTATTAGTCTGTCTACACCTCCCAAGCTCAAAATGCTCTGTTCCACCTTGTGATGTCATGAAGTGGTAGTTTTTATCTTTTGTTCAGTAAAGATCTGCAATTCCAAGCTTAAATTATCCAAATGATTCTAGTGAAGGTGTATGGAGTTTAAAAGTGTTTTTTGTTTGAGAAGAACTCAGCCTAAATATGCAGAGTTTGTGTGATAAATATGTGTTAATGAATCAAAAATCCAGGTACGTTTGTGATGAGGAAACAACATTAAAACAGAGATAAGAAAATAGCGTAACATAAGAACATAAACAATGCCTCTAAATGCTGTGATTGAAGGCCAAATACAATGTTGTTTTGATATGATGTTGTTCATGCCATTTTATAGGCTATAAAAAGCCTGTGGCCAATCTGTCTAAAATAGCCAAGCAATAGGCGAGTTGTAAAAATCACTTTACATAGGCTATATCCATAATAGCCTAGTTTTATTGTACAATGTCTTCGCAAAAACTACTAGCAGACCAACCTGTCAAATCCTCAGCAGCTTTCTTCCACACTCTCCATAGCCTCTCCTCCTCAGGTCACAGGGGGAAGACATAAACTATAGTAGGCCTACCTGGAACTATCCCAGCAGCTTTGTTAGAAAAAGGGTCCCGGGTCCAAAAAGTCGCACCCAGAATCTCGCATTCACTTGTGCTAAGAGCTGCTCTGCACCACGGCGTATGTCTCTATATGTGCCCTGTGTCCTGTCCTCTGGTCTCGCACTGGTCCCAGGATAATCTGAGGCTCAGGCGGAGGCGGGGCTTACCTGTGCATAGCCGCGCGCGCGAGCCAACCACAGCGCGGGAAATCACTCTTTGATGTCAGCCGTGGGGTTCACGTGTGCGCAAGATTTGTCTCATCCGAAGCCTGACCTCTGACAACGGCAAGCGGTGACATCAAATCAAAAGTTGTCAATTATAATTAGATGCAATTAGGGGGGCTACATTATACAATATATTTTGTTATGATATTTTGTAGTTTACTGCTTTGTATTTTTATTTGAAGTGCGCAGTGCTGGTAAATAGTTGTTGCTGCTATAGCTAGCCTAAAGGGATTAATTCAATTAGCCTGGCGCCCTAACTAATGTTTCTTTACAAGGATTTAGCTATCAAGTCACAGCTGCTCACCTGCTCAAGATTAGCCCAGTTCTACTAACACATTTGTCCTGCCTGAAGAGGCTATATAATGACCTCACTTCACAGGGTCAACTAGAAGTGATGGACATGTATATAAGGAACGGGGAAACTTTACCATAAAATGTCCTTGGGTTTGATGGATCTGTTGTAAATTAGGGGGAAAAACAGTGAGTTGACTGTTGTGGTTGGAGCTCACCACAGGATGTCAGCAGAGTTCAGTTTAGGCATTAGAGCATTTTAACCACTACTCCACTCAGTCTTTCTCAGAAACTTTAGACTGCGCATTATGATAGTTTGAACTAAACCAAGGATTCCCAATTTAAGGGGGCTGGACCCAAATCTGGGTCACCAAAGAATCCCAGGGGACCCGCATGGAGCTCTTAAAAAGGACCAGACTAGACTGCTTAAATTCTAATGAAGGAATGACATTTTAACCATTTGTAGATTATAAAAACTATGGAATAAGTAAAAGGTTTACTCAATACCCAATTGTGAGTATGTCAAGGCTTTGTAAAGGTTCTGTGGAGAACTTTTACTTTGTGTAAAGGTTCTCCACTATTATACACGCCATAAACTATCAAAAATGGGATTCGCTTCATAAATTTGCTCACACTGCACACAAGGAAATAGATATAACTTCTGTGATGCTCTCATGACACTGCACCCCAGTGAGAGCATGACAATAGTTTGTCAAATGTCTGTATTATTTTCTTTTATTATCTCCATTTTATGTTCCAGTAAACATGATCCGTAATAATAACAACTTTATTGCTGTTGGACTTCACAGAACTTTATTTTTGGTGCTCCCCAGGGCACTGTGCTGGCTCTCATTTTGTTTTTATGACCATGGCCCGCCTAAATGTTACTTCTTCTGGTCGTACAAAGGAGTCTGGCTGGTTAATTAACTCCTGCAGTCCAGAAGTAGTCTAAGTGTTATGCTTTCCAGTGATGTGTGTATGTAAAAAGCAAAGGGGGGCAAAGAAAGCGGGTTGAGTTTTGCGGGAAAGCTTTATAAAATCGTTGTTATTACGTTGTCTCTTATCCTGGCATGAGTCATAGATGAGTCTTTGTTTGCAGTGTGGAGAGAGGGGGGGGGGGGTCATAATTAGAATCAGGTGCGGAGATGTGTCACGTGACGTAATTTGCTACGAGCTTTTAGCAGTTAACGCGCTCTTATGCTACATCCAATACTATCCCTGCATTAGACTGTGCACAATTTAGAGTCTCCATTGTCCTCCGAGTTCCTGAAAGCCTCTAAGACAGTTGTGGGAGGCTGAGTGACTGAACGCAATGGGGATGCACACCACTTGGACGCTTTCCAGCCCAGTGAAACATGACCACTTATGTTTACTCCCGCCCTTTCCGTGCACTTTTACGCACACGCACGTTGGCCAAGTACGAACACACATTTGGCTGCTTAAACAATAGTCTATGGCTCCTCTCCAGTGTCCGGGCCAGGTTTTAGGTCATTACCAAAAAAAGAGGGTCCTTGGGAATCACTAAGTAGGCGTTCTCCTGGGAAAGTTCTGCACACCTGGACGTTTGGAAGCATTTTGGTCTCTATTGGAAGTTTTGGGAAGTAGACTGTGTGATACTTGCCCTTGAGGAGAATGTAAGTGACCACGGAGAAGAGACGCCCTGCCTGCCTCCAGATGTTCCATGTGCGGTGCACGGCGCTTCTGCAGGGAGGGAATGGGACTGGGACAGAGCTCCGGAGAAGCGGGGAGACCATGCGCGGTGCCGTAATGGACCGGTCAACATAACGGTGCATACTTCTGGATCTAGAGCAAAGCAAGAATCAAACTCCGCATCTAATGGATTGGGAGAAAATGAGGACGTTGGATGTGTTGAAGATACTCGTGCTTATGACTGCTGCGTACAGCGTGACTGCAGAGCCACTACACGTTTATGACACAGGTAGAAAAAAAAACACATGGACAGTAATCTATTTTCAAACCTTATGTTATGTTCAGGAACAATGTGAAACCGGCTAAAACAGAAATGCTGTAAGAGTAGTTGTTAAAATATCCAAATAGTCATACAGTGTTTCTGACAGTGTGCCAGTTACGATAGTTTGTATATTTTTATTTAATGTAAAAAAAGCATAATTAATTTGATTGTTCATTTATAAATATGTATAGGCTACTTATGTGTTGGTTATGCATTGATTAATATCTCTTTTTAGCTATACATTTGTAACTCTTTATATTTGTATGTTCCATAAATGGGTAAATTGATAAATAATGTGTGATGTGTTTGCAGTGGTGGACCTGTTGGGAGCTCTGAACCTGTCACAGCCCATCAGTGGGGTGTCCTGGATGCAGACCACCACTGGAATATGGTACAAACTTCGCAGCAGAGCTCCACACCTCACCCTCCCTTCAGAATACTCCCAGTACATAAGCTCCAATGTCAGAAACAGCCTGGGTGTGCTTATAAAAGGTGTGCAAACCTCCAACTCTCCTGCCACCCTGTTCTCTCTCTCTTCTGCATCCTCTCCCATTCTGCAAGTCACATCCTCCTCTAAAAGTCTGAATGTGGAGTACCGGTCTTCAGGAGCAGTGCAGAGGCTCTCCACCTTGGCGTTCCCCAGGAGAAACCCCTTCACTGATCAGGATCTGGTTAGGCTGGCTATAAGTGTGCAGCCGGAGAGGGTCACCTTCTATGTAGAATGTGAGCAAGCAGTGGTTGTACCAATAACAAATGAGGACAGAATCAACCTGACGTTACCTGGAGACATCCTCGTCACTGTGGGCAGCACGCCTGGAAGGAAACACAGCAAATTCACTGTGAGTACAGCTTCAGCAAAAGGACATTAATTTCAGAATGGCTTTATTCAAATCCAAATCTACTTTATGTAGGGTTTTCTACTAGCTGCAGAACTCTCTGTGAAGGCTTATGAGAAGAGAGAATGGGACTGTGACAGCACCGGTAAGACTTTGGAAATTCTGCAAATTCATATTTGACTCTATTGTACAAATGGATATGGATTACTATTTAATCAAATTTAAGCATTGCAATAACTATATCATTTACTCAGCTACAATCAAACAGAGTAGCTTTATTGTCTAGTGAGGTACAAATTCATCTTTGGCCCACCACCACATAAAACAGAACAAGGACAACACACATAACATGTGCTACAAATATGGCCAAAAACACATCAAACATAGGACAATGTGAGTCTTTAGCAGTGTGTTCCAAAAATGTATAAAACAAGTGCTGCCCAGTATGACATGTATTTCACATGTATCTATACTCATACAAATGCAATGGAATTTATTAAAACATTATATTGGCATTATATAACTGTGGGATTGGGCTCAGATCTGGTGGTTTGTAACAGTATGTATCTTATTCTTATGACTTATAAATCTGGCACAGCTATTATTGCAAATAAAAGCTGTAGCTTTTTTATTTTCTATGAACAGGATAAAGATAACTACATCTATAAACTGAATAAACTGAAACTTTTTTTTCTTGTAGATTCTGATAATGCTGATCAGGTGAAGTCAATCAATACGACCACTAGCCAGCAGAATGCTTCTTCCAGCAAACCACAGAGAAAACCAAAAACCACTAAGGATGTCCAGAATGAGCAGCAACACAGAGGGGTGCTGCTGGGGCCTCCATCACCTCCACAGAGCACAAAGACTGGTACAAGCCACGGAGAAGACATAGACAGGCTCGAGACGCTGGAACTGAGGCTGAACCAGCTTACTCAAATGGTGGACATGATAAAAGATCAGGTAGGCAAATGTGAGCTGAAGCACATATTTTGTCCTCAAGTGCCGAGCAATACATGAACAATATACTGATTACGCTACAAAATAATATTAAGTGCTGTTTTTAAAATGAGCTGTTTTATTATGAGTATTAAATGAAACCTTTTGAAAAGTTTCAAAATGAGTGAACTTGCAATTTAAAAAAGCAAGGTAATAAAGTGATTTCAATACACTTTCGTATTTTGAGTGGACAGGCCATTTACATATTTAATATTGCAATATCATTTGGGACATTTACAGCACTTTTCTGATGGGCCACAGAATGATCAGAAATGATATTTTTGTCTTGGAACGTACAAGAGTCATCTAAAGCTTCAGTCTTTAACAGGACTCAGATGTGGCCATACATTCACCTCAGAATTTGAGTGAATATAAACAGTTTGAATGGAATGTATGATTTGATATGTTTGATCATATGTTTTCTATATGCTGAACAGAATGCTGAGCTGCAGACACGTGTGCAGTACCTGGAGGGCTGTGAATGTGTGAGGCAGAGGCAGAGGTGTGTCTGGGAGGGCAGGGAGGTTGAGGAGGGACAGCGCTGGTACACAGACATCCACACCCTCTGCATCTGTACTGCCGGCACGGTCAGGTGTCAGGCCAACACCAAAGGTAAGGTTGATATGCCTGTGTTTGGAACTGGTCGTTCTCTTCGATTATTTTTCCACATCTTAATAAAGCAGATGTACAGTCCAGATAGGTAGTAGTAGTAGTAGTAGTAGTAGTAGTAGATAATAGTTAAAATACTTTTACTTGAGTAAGTTATTGGACCACTACTTTGTAGTTCTATTTTTGTAATATTATTTTGATTAGTATTACTATTACTCTTGGCCATAAACAATTTATGGCCACACTCCTTTTTATCTTATTAGCAATATTTTGAGATGAACAATACCCATCAAATCTCCATTTCAAGTAAATAATACAAGTTTTCTTTAAAAATGTATTTGTTTCATAACTTTGTGAAGTTATGTTTTATTCAGCTGCAATGTTCATTTTGTAACTATGTCTGATTGCATTGTCCCTGTCAAATAAATATATAAATAAATAAATACATTTATATTATACATTTTTCAATCAATGAACCTCAAATTACGTATATACAAAAAAATACAAATTTTTATCCATTCATCCATCCATTTTCTTCCGCTTATCCGGAGCCAGATCACGGGGCAGCAGGCTAAGCAGGGACTCCCAGACGTCCCCACCCCAGACACCTCCTCCATGCAATCAGGCTTGCATCTCTAAACCTAATGAACCTCCATGGAAAGGTTGTTAATTTGGCCATAATCTTCCACAGTGTGGCATCTCCATGGAGAATGTACCAAAGTATGGTTTTAACTTTCTATTTCCATGGAATCATGCAGGTGACATACATATTGTACCTTAAATTTAACTACCGGTAGTATGATTTTTCATTTATAAAACGAGACAAAAAATGACAAAAATGCATTTGACTAAATATTGACTAAAACTATATACAATTTTATCCAAGCAACTGAGACTAAAACTACATTAGAATTTGAGCTTTACAATGTTAGCATTCATGCAAAAGTCATATTTGTGAGAAACCCAGTTGCTAATTGGTCTAACCTTTGCTGCACCTTCCATAAAGCTTAATTACAAACAGAGCGCTCAGCATCTGATTCAGGGTTCCCACGCTCCCACGCAAACGTGTCTGTATAAACACAATTATGTACAATAAAATATGTAAACAACAGCATGCTCTTATGGAAGGTCACACAGTTCTGACTGCTATCATACTTTTCAATTATTGAGCAACATTCCAGTAATGATTTAATCTTGGATCCAGACTAGATCTTTATTTATAGAATCACCACACTTTTTTTTCTTTATTTTTAATGACCCATGCATGTCTCTGCTTGACTAATCTGTCTGTAACACCCATCTGAACTTTGGGAGATAAGACTGGGGCTCCGACTGATGATCTTGAGTGTGTGTCACTTTTCTAATCTGTCTCTAATACCTGAGTTTTTATGTTTCCTTTACAACCTAATGCTGCTGTTTTGATATCTGCTTTATGCTCAATTTTCTATGGATGATGAATTTAAAGTGTGGCCTTTGACTTGTGATTCTGCACTTTGGGGAGTACATTGAGATTTACATGATTTACCGCTCTGACTGACTGTAGAGTAGACTTCTCTAATGGCTCTGAATGTGATGTCCCAGAAAGATAGATGTGACATATCCGCCCCAGCTGTTGTGGGCTCAGCTGTTCTCTGGTGTTCTCTGGTGCTGTTGTGAGACATGTTATGGTTACAGAGTGTCTATTTATCAAGTCAGAATAGTGATTAGGCACAGTCAATAACCCATAATGTAAAGGTTCTATATGACCTTTCAGAGATGGGTAGTACTTAGTTGTATTTACTCTGTGTAATCCCTCAGTGGCCCGGGTTTAACTTTTTAAAAATATTGCTCTTCTCAGTAGTAGTAGTAATAGTAATAGCTTTCAGACACTGTACGTTCACTCCTACTTTAGTACTATATTTTACAATGAAACAGTACTCTTACTTGTGTAAATGTAAAGTCTACAAGTGACAAAAGCTTTATGTTGACAATAAGAAATAATTGATTGATTTAGTTTTTCTAATTTTTGTGTCTATCCTTTGAAAATGTATTATTTGTTATTTGTTGTTGAGTTAGTCATTCCAATTACTGGTACATTATTTTTTTTAGCAGTTGTTATGTCCACAAAGTTGATCTTAAACTAAGTTTTTACTTACACTACTATAAATTATTGGACCACTACTTTGTACTTCTACTTGAGTAATACTATTTTGAAGTAATAGTGCTCTTACTTGAGGACTATTTGTGGCTGCTATTCCCACCTCTGACTTTTTTATCTTATCAAAAACATTTTGAGATGAATAATACCCATTGTATCTGTATTGTATTGTGTAATTTGTAGTGCTACCCCATGGTTTGTCAGCATGTTGTTATTGAAGTAGCTCTGTGCCTGTTTCTTGGCTCTGTACTGGACTGACTTCTAGTATAACATCACTTCATTTCCTGTACTAGACACAGCAACTGGAAACCATCAAATGTATTGTGACTGGGAACTGACTATCTGCCAAAGGATGAAGTAAAAACAGGGGTTAGAAGTGCAAATCTGGCAGAATTCAATCATTGATATTAAAATGTATACAGCCTATGCTTTGTGGCTAGTATTTAGTGTAATTTGTTTGATTTTATCTGCTAAAAGATTTCTTTAGAGTATGTTTTACTTTCTCACTTCAGTCTGACTCAGTGTTGTGAAGTAAGTGAATAAATGTACAGAAAATATACATTCACTCTAACAGCAGATGTGCTGTAAGTATAATATTTTTTTCAAAATAATGTTACTCAAGTAGAAGTAGTAGTCCAAAAAAATTACTCAAGTAAGAGTAATAAAGTATTTGGGGAAACGACTACTCAACTAAGAGTTACTATCTAGATGCAATATCTTATTTATAATTTGAAGTAAATGTAATTTGAAAGACAAAACATTAAACAATGCACAAATTGTCCCATTTTTGTGTCTACCTTTGAAAATACCACAAAGAAAATCATATCTGAAGGAGCAGTGCAAGAAACAAACATTTTAAAATCATTTCATATAGTCTTTGTCACTTTTAGACTTACTCACAGTAGGAAGAGTCAGCAAAACTTTTATTCAAGTTAAATGTAACTGAGTAAATGTAACTGATTACCTACTTTCTGTGGTTAGTCTTCAGAATAGTTATTTTCCTAATCTCTATTTTCCTAAAGAAATACATTGCAGTACTTGATCACACTATTTATACTTCAAACTACACGTAATCAGTGGAAAAATAGAAAAGTGCATGTGTGATTTTTCCCTTCTCCAAACAGTGACAGGAAATGCAAACAAACAGTGAAACAACAATAAAGCTGTGTTAATTCTACATCTTTACACTATAATTTAAATATGATGTGAATGTATTCAGAATACAGTACTCTAATTGGACCTTATAACAGAATATGTTACAAAATCTATTTAATGCAGGAATTCTGAAAACTGTCAACTGCCAAACTCGATTTCAATACTAAGGAACACTCAATACCAATTCCGATACCACAATGATAATTACACCCTTTATTTAGACAACCAAAAGTCATTTTCAACAATCATAATACTTTTTTATATTACCATGTGGTCTTTATATCTGTGTAATCCCTCAGTCATCCAGATTGGTTCCATAGTGGTCCATGGGTGTATACTAGTCTATGTGTCTTATGCTTGTTTTGATACAGCTCAAGATCATTCTAAAGATATTCAGGAAAGGATCATTTCTGTCCTGTGAATGTGATGTTTTTAGTACTGATAACTGCTCAAATGGATATCTAGTTTTGATACTAGTTTTAGTATCAATTAGTATCTCATTTTTGATACTTTTAACAACCTTAGTTCACAGTACTTTTCCCATCACGACTTACAGTTGTGTTGAGTAGTATTCTGAGACAAACATGTGGAACCAATGACTCTGTGTTTATGAAGCATTTCCTGTGTCTCCTTCCGCAGTAGTTTACTCTTTTGACCTAATTCTCTTCATCACTGCTCACTGCATCCATCTTCACTAACTCTAACTCCACGTTTTAGCTCTTTATTCTCACTCGGTCCCCTTCTCGGGTGATACATCCATCTCCATAGTTTGTGTATGTTGTCACGGAGCAGCCTTTGATCTTGTGCAGGCTTGGATTCCTCACACAACAGCAGGCCACTTTAACTACTATACTATCCCACACACTAATACAAACACACACAAGAGCTGGTTTGTCCGTGGATTATTTCTGACCAAAAAGATATTTTGTCCCTGCAAAACACTAATTTCTTCATTTTAAATTGCCTGTACCTCATTTTAATGTATTCCAGTCAATATGAATGCTCATAACATCAGGCATCGTGAAGTAAAAGCAATTAAATAGGAAATCAATTTAGACATATACACACATATGACACTTTTAAATCTTCAGTAGCTCCTATAATTCTTAAGATATACTCACCAAATTTTAGCAGTAGGTAAACTGAACTTTCCGAGATTTTTGGCAATTACAATTGTTCACTTACACTTGAACTTATCACTACTTAAACTAGGGAAGTAAAAATGACCAAATCTAAAAAAAAAGCCAACACACTTTTCATAACATTTAAAAGCAGTTCCGGGCTTATGGCTCTTATTTCATCCTCGATATTACGTTTTACGTTGTTTTATTGTCTGAGGTTTATTCACAAACACCTTTTCTTTAAGATAGCTCCGCAAGAAGAAATCAGGACTAGTCAGGTCTGTGGAGATCACATACTACACTCTGTCTTTGAAAATGACTTATTATTCTTTTAATGGCATTTATGCCTGTGGCATCTTTGGTACTAAAATGTCAACGGTAACATCACTGGATTTCTGAATTTGACCCATGTGACTCAAAGTACCACTCTACAATGAGGGTTGGTTCCTCGTGCTATATTTGTTCATATTAATGTCGGAAGGGTTTTTCTAAATCCTCTGAAAAATTAAAATAACAATATTTAGAAACAAAAATGTTATGAATTTTTTCAACTGTCAGTGACTTTTGGGCCACCCTGTATGTCAAATATTAACTATGTAATTTACAAAGCATGTTGTTGTTTATCAACTAAAGCAGAAGCCACTGACAGGGTCACCTATTTTCATCCCGCCGGCACATTGTTTACCAAGAATCATAGGTAACATATGCCTGATACTATCACAGACACTTGATTCCTGGTCATCAACAGTGACAAAGCATGTCCTGCAGATATGGCTAAAAGGGGTCTTGGCAAAAGTTTCAATACCATTACACATTTCTGTATCTGCATTCACAAGACTACATATGCATGGGAGTTCATGTAATAATAACTATTTATGCTAAAAAAATACCGAGAAACAGTTTGAGTAAACTCATAATTCATTACGAAATCTTTAATCAACTCACTCCCTCTCTTCTCCTTTCTGCTGTTGTCCCATATAAATCCTTATAATCTAAAGAAAATAATTAGTCTAGTGATACAAATTTTGTCCAACTAAGACACCATCGACCGAATAATTGATTAAACAAAGGACTATAGTCTTAGTTCAAAGGTTGGATTACTGTAGAAGCCTGTATATTTCCTATCTCTGCTGCTCCAACAGTAAATCTCTGCGTGTTAATAGATTGAATACTGGTCTCAGTAGACACTGAGTACAGTCATGGCTCATAAAGCATGTGGATAAGTAAGAAAACACATGTACTGAGTATCAGCACCACACTGGACTGTCAGCACATGTGCAGCTCCAGAGCACAGCCACATGTTTGGACACTGACCTGAGGAAAAGTCAAGTGTGCTCCACTGACAGCAGCTGGATTTGGGCCAAGTAGAGTTGTCAAAAATATCGAAAATCAGATACTTATTAATACTAAAACTCTATTATTGTAAGTAGATACTCATTTGAACATTCACAGGACAGAAATGAACCTTTTCTGAATAGCTTTAGAATGATCTTGAGCTGTATCGGAACCATTATAAGGCCACATAGACCAGTATACGCCCATGGACCACTATGGAACCTACCTGGATGGCTGAGGGATTACAGAGACATAAGACTGCATGGTAATATAAAAGAATGACTGTTTAATGTTGAAAATCACATCCTATTGTCTAAATAAAGAGTGTTTTTTTTATTATTGTGGCAGAATTGGTATTAAGTATTGAGTCTATTTATTGGTATCAAAACTGAGTATTAGTATCGTGATAACACTAGAGCCAAGTCATGTGAAACTCTGTCCTCTGCAGGTTGTCTGGATCTGGATGGAACCATTCACAATGTGTCCTTCTCCACCACAGTCGAGGGCTGCCAAACCTGCACGTGTAAGGTATGCTTTTATTTTAAGTCACTTTTTGCTTTTTTGTGAGTCACTGTAATCTTATCTAACTGCTCCCTCTTGCCTTAGGGAGGTAACGGAGAGTGTACTCCCCTGCCCTGTCCTCCTCTGGACTGTACTCACACAGAGACTGTCCCTGGAGAATGCTGCCAGAAATGCAGAGGTCAGAGCTCACAGCATCCATCACTAATAAAGCAGGTCAACCAGGAGCCATGTCAAAGCCACGAAAACCTGTCTGCTCCATTCAGAGTTTTTCTTAACATAATTTTATTAACATAATTTATAGTAAAACTCAAAAATAAAATCTGTCAACTGGACAAAACGTTGTTTGAGTGAAGACGTTTAGCTGCTCATCCCAGCCACTTCTTCAGTTCTGGTCAAATTGCTGGTGGGCACTGCCTTATATCTGTCTGAAGGGAGGAGATAACTAAGGATGGAGTTATAGATGGGGGATAGATGATGATGATGAGGCTTCCATTCCTGTTTAAAGAAGTATTGTCTTTCCTAACAAAAATTGCTTCTCTAAAACCATTTCTTCTAAGAAAATAGCTGTTTTTGGTTTCAGTGTAGTCAGCTGCTCCCTTCAGATAGGTATAAGGAAGTGTCCAGCAGTAATTTGACCAGAACTGAAGAAGCAGCTTGGATGAGAAGCATCTTCACTCTTACAACTTTTTGTCCAGTTGACAGATTTTACTTTTGGCTTTTACTATGGTTCACACCTGGACATCTGAGGGATTACACAGACAACTTAACAAATTGGTAACACTGTATTTTTGTACACCTCAAAAATATATAGCTGTTTCATTTTCCTGTTGAGTAGCCAAAAATTGTACTCAAGTAAGAGTAAAGTTATTACACAATAATATAACTCAAGCAGAAGTGCAAAGAAGTGGTCAAAGAAATTGCTCAAGCAAGAGTAAATAAGTATTTGGGAAAATTACTACTCAAACAAGAGCAAAGAAGTGAGTTAAAGAGTAACTGTTAGGACGTAACATCTGATTTAAAATGAATGATAACAAAACATTAAAAAATGCACAAGATCTGCTTTTTTCAAAAGACAAATGAGAAAAAACTAAATCATATCTGATGGAGCATTGCAGAAACACAAATTTCAAATCATTCACAGTGGGAAGATGAAGCCAAACTTTTACTGAAGTAAGAGTACTGTACTGTACTTCAATAAAAATATTGCTCAAGTAGGAATAAGTATGCTGCTAGAAAAACACTCTGAAAAGTAAAATTTCTGTAAAGGTTACTCAAGTAAATGCAACTGCTGTAACTGAGTACTACCCACCTCTGCATACGTGCAGTGTTATTCCTTTTGGCCAGAGTGGACCAACGTCTTAGTATAGACTAGGATTATAATTAGTCTTAATTGACCCGGTTATGTATCACTCACTTCTTGCTCACCAAATTTATCCTCAGTATTTGTGAATGTACTGCAGGCTGTGTCCATGATGGAAGCCACTATGATCACAATGCTAAGTGGAGATCTGCGGACAACTGTGAAGTGTGCCACTGTTTGGTGAGCCTGATACTGCACTGTAATATTTTTCCATTAAAAAGTAAATTTATTTATTTTTTCACATTTTCAGGAGGGCCATGTTCACTGTGAGAAAGAGCAATGCCACATTCCATGTAAAAATCCAGCCGCTCCTCCAACAAATAGCTGCTGCCCAGTTTGCCAAGGTGCGATTGAAGAGGATTGAAAATGTGTAGAAATTATTTTATAAGGACATTTTGGTAACCCTTAACCCTGTGTTTTGTAGCTTGTGGTGTGAATGGCCACACCTTCCCCAATGGTGCTTTGATTCCTACTGGTGATAGATGCCAGGAATGTACTTGTCTGGTAGGTCTGCATTCAATTCCATCCCCATATGATATTCCATATGTCAAAGCTCTGTCAAACTATGTAACTGTTTTCAGAATGGAGACGTGCGGTGCTCCCCTGTCCCCTGCCCCGCACTGTCGTGTCCCAGCCTGGTGCATCGAGTGGGGGACTGCTGCCCGAGGTGCGTCTGCTGTGTGCTTGTCTGGAACTCATTATTTTACACTTAAATGTTGTTATAAGTTGTTAAATTTGCTTGTTTACAGCTGTGATCTGTGTGAGCATGAGGCCCAGCTGTACACAGAAGGACAGACTTTCAGCTCTACCAGAGACCCCTGCCTCCGGTGCCACTGCTCTGTGCGTATACATTATATGTGCCATATTTAGGTTTGGGATGTATTAGAAAATTAAATTGGTCATATTAAATAAAAAACTAAACACTTTTATGAAAAACCATTACCATTTTATCTAGGTTAATAATCAAAACAACCTGCAGTTCTTACATATACATTTCTACTCACCTGTCCCTACGCACATTGCACATGCGTCTTCCCACTTGCACACACACCACATCAAAATTGGGAAAAAACATGGAACAAAACCTGATCTAAAAAACCTGACCAGATCAGGACTAAACCAGGACTAGAACAGTTAAATGTATAAGTTTAACTTATTTTCTTTGCTGTCCATGTATCAGGCAGGGCAGGTGTCTTGTGAGCACATGGCCTCCTCGTGCCCCCCTCTTCGCTGCAGCCATCCTGCACGGTCAGCTGGAGAGTGCTGTCCCTCGTGTAAGGGTCAGTCCTGCTCATCTCAAACCCTAATATCGAACATATGTACAGTATTCATTACTATCACTTTTATCTCCATGCACCTGCTGTACAGAATGTGAGTATGAGAGAAGAGTGTATGCCAACGGCAACGTGTTCACCCCAGCTGGCAGTGGGCCCTGTCTGCACTGCACCTGTAAGGTAAGTCCACTCTCTGAAGGAATGCTCTTACCATTTTTTTAAAGGAAGCATATTGTGCAAAACTTACTTTTTAGACCTTTGTTATGTTATATTATAATTGTTTTCCCTTGCTCCTCCTCATTTACCCACTCAAAGTTGTATTTAGAGCATGCATGTTTGAGTAATCTTTTTTTCTCCTGTATTCAAGACTTCATTGCCACCACCAACACACACTCACTGCTCTGTACTTCATTCTACAGTTTTATTTTTGAATTGGTGATGCACATTGTTTAATTTAATCTTCATCTGAAGGGAAAATGTACAGGGACATTAATAGTTGTTCTGCACCAATAGCTATATAGCTAGTTTCCATTTGCAGTCCCTGTTTACAGTATGAGACAGTAGGGGAAAAAATCTGTTTCCAAAGAGAATACATTGATTAACTAGATATGCCCTCTTGTTCCTGTTGCATTAGAATGGAAATGTCATCTGTCGTCAAGAGAAGTGCCCTCCACTGTCATGCTCTAATCCCATCATTGACCCACAACACTGCTGCCCCATCTGCAAAGGTATTTACTATCTCAAAAATGGTCTACATATATTGGCACCCTGATTAAATCTAAAGAGCAGGTTGGTAACTTAAGGTTGTAGTTTTTGAGACTTTCTTACCCCCATTTTGTTCTTGTGCATTCAGTTGTTTGACTTAAAGATGCTATGTAACTATTGTCCACCACCTGCTGTCTCCACTGAGATTGCCATTTTCATGGAGATAAGTAAATGACACCACTTGGCCAAGTTACAGATCAAGTGAAATGTGGCAGTGTGTTTAAAGTGGAACTAAACACTAAAATCAACTTTTTTGCTAAACTGTGTATATGGTGTTTTAATAGCATTGTCTACTGTTCTCTGTCATTTTTGGCCATTTTAGTATAAAATTTATACAGCTTAACGTTTAGAAAGATTCAAAAACAGTGTGTGCTGCCTCTATTGGCCATCTTTTGGTTTCTGATTACAAACGCCTGGATGCAGGGGGGGAGTTTAAAGTGAATCACACTTTTTCTTAAATGTCCCTGCCTCATCTTTTTTGTCACTCTCCCCTATAGTCCTCCATGTACTTCCCAAGTTATCAGCTCTATTTTAGGTAGAGTTTAGGTGTTTAGTCCCACTTAAAAAAAAAAAAAAACATCCAAAATTGAAAAAAGGAAGATAAAACAAGTTTTCATGCTATACTGTCAAACATTCTAAGCACTGGCGTAACATATTGATGGGAATACGTATGTAGTGCACCTTTTCAATAACTAAATTGTGAAACACTAACAACATATTTTATTTACTTCTTGGGTCATTTCAGTGTTACCTGTATTAGTGGAATATTATATATTGTATGCATCTACAATATTTCTTACATTCTGCTTCCAGTGTGTGTTCTGGAGGGAGTGGAGTTTGAGGAGGGGTCCGAGTGGCGTCTTGAGGGTGACTGCTCCTCCTGTACTTGTGTGAATGGAGAAACCCGCTGCACCCACACCCGCTGCCCACCCACCGACTGCCTCCATCCCACAAAGATTACGGGTAACAATACTACGCCTGTGCAATGAGCTTTTATTAGCCACAGTCAAGTTTTTATTAGCACCTCTCTGCATCTCCACTTCCAGGCACCTGTTGTCCTGTGTGCGACAGTTGCACTTATAACCATCGTATCTATAGCAACGGGCAAAGGTTTACAAGCCCGGAGCAGACCTGCCATATGTGCACTTGTCTGGTGAGTCTTCCACTCTCCTCTATATTTTTGTGTCTATGCAGCCAGCTCACACATTGTATGTATTTAGAAAAGTAACAAAGTGACCCCTTCTCTATGTAATACAACCCTTAAAATGCATATAACGTGTTCAGGTACTCATTTCACTAAAACATAGTTAACATAATTAAATTGACAAAAATTCTTGCATAGTTTTTTTTTTTCTTTTCTTATTTTAGTGACATTTTTTATTTAAATTCATGGTTGGACATGGGCAGTAGATTTGACAGTAAAGGTAATTCCATAAGTGTTACCTACCATAATGTAAACAATGGTCAAAACTGTTCAAAAACACAATAGTTATGACTAGGATAATAAAAATAGATCACAGCTCCCTTATTTAGTTAAATCTGCCTTCCTCGTGTGTAAATTGTCCATGCATTTTGGATGCAATTTTCAGTGTTGATGACATAGAGGTATTCTTTTACAATTCACCACTACTTCCTGTAATTTTGTACTTTTCTTTTCAGCTTATTTTTTCTGCACACTGCTACTTATCTAATGTAAAATTATGATAAATATTTAACACAGGTACTCTCCTGCCAAACCAAGTCATAATCAGAAAAAAACATATGCACTTTAAAAATTACCTCATATTGCCCACAGGGGTTGGGTTGGAATAGGTTTATTGTTTAGCATGTATTTTAGTCATAACTTGGGCAATAAATAGATAAATATATTTTTGAAATGTCTTTACTTAGCGTGGAACCGTGGAGTGTGCAAGGAGAATCTGTCCTCCAGTCACCTGCACTAACCCATCCACTCCACCAGGGGAGTGTTGCCCAAAGTGTCCAGGTAAATTATGTGAATTGTTGAAATTTTGAGAAACACTGCTATTGTTATTTGTCTTCTATCTATCTTGTTGCAAGCAGGATCCTACAGGGATAATACAAAACACAGTAGCAACTTAAACCTACACATGGAAAAGGTGGCTGTCATTAACCCCTAACCCTCCTCATTTACCCAGAAATTTTTGTTTATTAAAGAGGGGGTGCAAAATTGGTATGCCTGAAGTGGTTTTATATGTCATCCATGCATGTTTGAGTCATCTAGAGCAGTACAGGCCAGTCCAATGCTCAGCCCACAAGCCTACATCACACATGCCCCTGCACAGCCATTTTCCATAAATATACAAAAGCATGGCACTACAACTTCACAAACTTGTTATAATGTGAAGTAGTTTTATTAGTGGAATGCATGCTGTGCAGTGATAGCACTTCTAAGGGGGCATGATTTAGTGCAGAGAGCAAAGGAAGGGAGGAAAAAACAAAAGTGATACTTATTTAACATGTTAATAAGTTGTATTCAGCAAATATAAGATTTTCAAAATAATAAGTTAACATGGTGATCTAAATATGTGTTATCGGTTAATACACCATAGAAGTGTAATACTCTCTTTAACATTGAGACAGACTGCTCCTTTGAGAACCGCGTGTTTGTGGATGGAGAAGCCTTCCCAAACCCAGTGAACATGTGCGAGGAGTGTAAATGTGACAGTGGTCGAACAGACTGCTACAGAAGTGAATGTCCGGCTCCTCAGTGCAATGCGCCTGTGCCTGGAGAGTGCTGCAACAACAACTGCAATGGTGAGCCACTGGTGTGACAAACTCACATGCATTAAAGCACATGCATAATGAAGACTATGTCCTGCTTTAGGATGTAGCTATGCTGGGAAGGAGTATCCCAATGGTCAGGAGTTTCCCCATCCCACAGACAAGTGTCGCTCTTGCACCTGCACTGTGAGTTGGTCTAATCATGTTAAATGTTTGTAGACTGTATGTTTTTTAATCTTTTGTTTTGTTATCACAGAATGGAAATGTGCAATGTCTGAAGAAGAGATGTCCCCCACTGTCATGCTCCAACCCTAGTCTTCATCCTGGAGACTGCTGCCCCAAGTGTCCAAGTCAGATAAACAATTATGATTTACTGTTAGACAAGTTTTGGGATTATACACTAATCCCAAATATTAATATTATTAAATATTAATTTAGGAGTTCTCAGCCAGTCAGAAGTGTAAACTAACCAATTTTCTGCAAACTAATTCATGGTCCGTGTAATTATGCATAATAATGCACTGTACCATTGTGATTAAATTGCCTATTCAAAGACAACCTTGCCTATTCAACCCAACCAGAGACAAACAGACAAATTGTTTAGAAAGTTTAAGAATGCCCTTTTGAAATTAGATCCTTAACCAATCAGTCCTGAATTAATCTTGGCTTCATATTTAGTCCCAATTTTGATCTGGTTTAGTTCTGATTTAGTTCTAGTTTAAACCTTGTTTATGTACGTATTAAACTGTGTTAATTCCACAGCTTTTGTACAATTAATTCAAATGATAGGAAAACGGACTAGGTCAAGGCAACAGAATGGGTCCTGTAATATAGTGTAAAATATATATTTAAAAAACAAAAAAAAACTACTCCCCCAGCAGATATCTCACAAAATTCTAACATTTAGTGAGATATCTGCTGGTACAAAGAGGAGTGAGGCAGTTTCAATGAGGCAAAAATAGCTGTAACTTCAAAGTTAGGTACAAGAAAGGTTAAATTGAACAAAATTATTCTAGTGAAGGTTTATGGAGTTTAAAAACACAGAGGAGCTTTTCTTGTATTGCCACTTAATGACATCACAAGGAGTAACAGTGGTTTTAGTTTGAGAAAAGAACCCAGACTAAATATGCAGGATTTGTGTGTTAAATGTGTGATTGAAACAAAACACAACTCCAGGTATGTTTGCAATGAGGAAACAACATTATATTATCAAATATTGATCAAAATAGTGTAATACAGGCCCTGTAAATATTTGATTTGGTGTGTAACTACCTATATTTAATTGTGTATACTAATGAATTACTTTTTTTACCCAGCTCCTCCTTCTGACTGCACATACGAACACCGCCCATACCGACACTCTGAGCGCTTCTACCACCCGATAGACAGCTGTCAGTCATGCGTGTGCACCAATGGGACTGTCCAGTGTCAGCGTAGACCCTGCTCCTTTACCTCCTGCTCTCATCCAATCACACAAGACTGCTGCCGGAGTTGTGAAGGTACACCCACCAACTTTTCAGAAACCTTTCCACTCCAAACTAAAAAATAAAATATCTTGTAGGTTGTCTGTTTAATGGAGTAGAGCGAGTGAATGGTGCGACTTGGGAGGACCCCTCTGACCCCTGTGTCGAGTGCTTGTGTCGTCATGGCGATGTGCTCTGTGAGAAGAAGCGCTGTCCTCCGTCCAACTGTGAACACCCCGTTCAGAGAGGCTGTTGCATGTCCTGTGATGGTGATTATACACCCACGCATTCAGACCTACTGTTTATTCTAACTTTAAATTTTAAATTGTTAGCATGCAGTTTTATTGAATTTTCTTGGTAAAGTTAGTCCAAAACATGGCTAAATGTGTCTACTAAACTTGCCTAAATCTGTCTAGCAAAGTTCTCCATATATTTTTAGTGGCATTTGTCTGATAAAAATCAGACAAAAAGCAGTCTAAGCAGGGACTCCCAGACTTCCCTCACTCCGGACACGTCCTCCAGCTCCTCCGGTGGGACCCCAAGGCGTTCCCAGGCCAGCCGGGAGACATAGTCCCTCCAGCGTGTCCTAGGTCTTCCCCGGGGCCTCCTCCTGGTGGGACATGCCCAGAACACCTCCCTAGGGAGGCGTCCAGGAGGCATCCTGAGCAGATGCCCGAGCCACCTCAACTGGCTCCTCTTGACGTGTAGGAGCAGTGGCTCTACTCCGAGCTCCTCCCGTGTGACTGAGCTCCTCACCCTATCCCTAAGGGTGCACCCAGCCACCCTGCGGAGGAAACCCATTTCGGCCGCTTGTATCCGCGATCTTGTCCTTTCGGTCATTACCCAAAGCTCATGACCATAGATGAGGGTAGGAACGTAGATTGACCGGTAAATTGAGAGCTTCGCCTTCCGGCTCAGCTCCTTCTTCACCACAATGGACCAATACAGCGACCGCATCACTGCAGACGCTGCACCGATCCGCCTGTCAATCTCACGCTCCATCCTTCCCTCACTCGTGAACAAGACCCCGAGATACTTGGAACTCCTCCACTTGAGGCAGAGACTCGCCAGCCACCTGGAGAGGGCAAACCACCTTTTTCCGGTCGAGAACCATGGCCTCCCCCAGTGCCTGCTGCAGTTCATGGCTCGAAGAAGCCATCAGGACCACATCATTCGCAAACAGCAGAGATGAAATCCTGTGGTTCCCGAACCAGACCCCCTCCGGCCCCTGGCTGCGCCTAGAAATTCTGTCCATAAATATAATGAACAGAACCGGTGACAAAGGGCAGCCCTGGCGGAGTCCAACATGCACCAGGAACAGGTCTGACTTACTGCCGGCAATGCAAACACAGCTCCTGCTCTGGTCATACAGGGACCGGACAGCCCTTAGCAAAGAGCCCCGGACCCCATACTCCCAGAGCACCCCCCAAAGGACACCACAAGGGACACGGTCGAATGCCTTCTCCAGGTCCACAAAACACATGTGGACTGGTTGGGCATACTCTCATGAAGGACCGAGGACCCGATGGAGAGTATAGAGCTGGTCCAGTGTTCCACGACCAGGACGAAAACCACACTGCTCCTCCTGAATCCGAGGTTCGACTATCGGTCGGATTCTCCTCTCCAGTACCCTGGAGAGGAGTGTGATTCCCCTGTAATTGGAACACACCCTCCGGTCCCCCTTCTTATACAGAGGGACCACCACCGCGGTCTGCCAGTCCAGTGGTACTGTCCCCGACCGCCACGCGATGTTGCAGAGATGTGTCAGCCAAGGCAGTCCCACAACATCCAGAGACTTGAGGTACTCGGGACGGATCTCGTCCACCCCCGGAGCCTTGCCACCGAGGAGCTTGCCAACCACC
Organism: Periophthalmus magnuspinnatus; assembly: GCF_009829125.3. NCBI lineage: Eukaryota > Metazoa > Chordata > Actinopteri > Gobiiformes > Gobiidae > Periophthalmus > Periophthalmus magnuspinnatus. The sequence continues at coordinate 13,633,784 of NC_047131.1, read as the reverse complement.
TCGGTGACTTCAGCCAGGGTGATGGTTGAGTCCGCCTCTGGGTTCCCAGTCTCTGCTTCCTCCTCGGAAGACGTGACGGTGGGATTGAGGAGATCCTCAAAATATTCCTTCCACCACCCAACAACATCCCCAGTCGAGGTCAGCAGCTCTCCACCCACACTGTAAACAGTGTTGGTGAAGCACTGCTTCCCCCTCCTGAGGCGTCGGACGGTTTGCCAGAATTTCTTTGAGGCCGTCCGATAGTCCTCCTCCATGGCCTCCCCAAACTCCTCCCAACCTCGAGTTTTTGCTATGGGATGCTCCAAACGTAATTTCGTTGTTCTTTTGTGACAATGACTACAAATAAATTGATTGATTGCCTCTGTGACCGCACGAGCCGTGGCACGCTTGGCCCGCCTGTACTTATCGACTGCCTCAGGAGTCCCACGAGCCAACAAGGCTCTATAGGACTCCTTCTTCAGCTTGACGGCATCCCTTACTTCCGGTGTCCACCACCGGGTTCGGGGATTGCCGCCACGACAGACCTTACGACCACAGCTACGAGCGGCCGCATCGACAATAGAGGTGGAGAACATGACCCACTCAGAGTCCATGTCCCCAGCCTCCCCCGGGATCAGGGAGAAGTTCTCCCGGAGGTGTGACTTGAAGACCCCCCCTGACAGAGGACTCCTCCAGACTTTCCCAGCAGACCCTCACGATGCGTTTGGGCCTGCCAGGTCTGTCCGGCTTCCTCCTCCGCCAGGGGATCCAACTCACCACCAGGTGGTGATCGGTTGACAGCTCAGCCCCTCTCTTCACCCGAGTGTCCAAGACACGCGGCCGGAGATCAGATGACACGACAACAAAGTTGATCATCGACCTCCGACCTAGAGTGTCCTGGTGCCACGTGCACCGATGGACACCCTTGTGCTCGAACATGGTGTTTGTTATGGACAAACTGTGATTAGCACAGAAGTCCAATAACAATACACCACTCGGGTTCAGATCAGGGAGGCCCTCCAGGTGTCACTGTCGTTATCCACATGGGCGTTGAAGTCCCCCAGGAGAACAACGGAGTCCCCAGTCGGTGCACTCTCTAGTGCCCCTCCCAGGGACTCCAAGAAGGCCAGGTACTCTGCACTGCTGTTTGGCCCGTAGGCCGACACAACAGTGAGAGACCTGTCCCCGACCCGAAGGCGCAGGGACGCGACCCTCTCGTTCACCGGGGTGAACCCCAACACGAAGCGGCTGAGCTGTGGGGCAATGAGCAAGCCCACACCAGCTTGCCATCTCTCCCCGCGGGCAACGCCAGAGAAATGGAGAATGAAATGTAAAATAAAAATCTTACATACAGTTCCTTTTCAAGTATTTGCAATAATAGAATCAAGCAGGATGACTGGGCCTGTTCTGTCTCGTGTAGGATGCATGTACAAGGGAAAAGAGTACCCTGACAGTTTTGAATTTCCTGAGAACAATGACCCCTGCAGCGTGTGTCACTGCTATAGAGGAGAGGTTGTCTGCACCAAAATCCCCTGTTATGAAGAATGCAGCCACCCACACAAAGCCCCAGGACAGTGCTGCGCAGCATGTGATCGTAAGTATGAATGTACATATGATTCGGTTAGGGCTGCAAGATGAATCACAATTGTGTCAAAATTGCAATTTGAATGGATGCAATTAGCAAATCTCAAAGGCTACATTTTTTTAAGTACCATAGTTTTCTCCACAAACCACAAAATATCTTGTCTTATTCTGTTTTGTTTTTTTTAAATGACCCTTGCATTAGTTTGTCAATTCATATTTGACTTTATTTTTGCCAATTCTCCTGAAAACATTAATGTTTGTCAGAAAAACTGCAACTAGATCTTTTTAATGCAGCCCTAGATTCAGTATATCTCTATTGTCATATACAGTTTACAAAGAATTCATCCTTTTTAGGTTGCTCCTATAATGGTGCTGTGCTGAGTAACGGTCAGACCATTCCAGATAAAGAGAACCCCTGCTCCCAGTGCACCTGTCAGGTATAAGCCACACACCGCAATTATTCTGTATTGTAAGAGTCTATGTAAAAATCTTTATCATGCTTCTTACAGAGTGGGTCAGTGCGATGTGAAAGGAAAGCTTGTCCTCCTGCATACTGCCCTCATCCTGCTCCTGACCCATGTGGATGCCCTGTGTGTGATGGTAACGTGCAACCAATTATGAGTCTTCCCCTTAGACTCTGTATTTTAAAGGTGCAATGTGTAACATTTACTGAAAAACCTTGTAAAACAGGTATTCTTACTGTAAGCAGGCTCTCCGCAGTTTTGACATGTAGCCTGGCCTAGTAGTGTAACCTGTTTGTTTAATGCCATACTGTGATATGTTCCATGCAAAGCAATAACACCTCCATGAAAAAAGGTTGAAGGATACTCTCCATCAGAAAAGTTACATAGTGCACCTGTAAGTAGTGGGCACTGTGAAAAAAAACTCAAAAACAGAAAAATGCAGGTTCTTACAGCCAGGTTGTCTACTTGGATCATAGCATGCAGCAGTTTAAACATCCATCAAAACAAAAACAGATTTTAATCCAAAGCTTAACATGGAAACTTGGTGGATTCTTTAATCACTTTCTAACTTCATTTCAGTGTCAAATTAGCTATTCCAAGACAATAATAATAATAATAATGTATGCATAGCTAAATAAACTATTGCATGTGTTCTGTTTCCAAGGGTGCCTGTACCATGGGGTGTCCTATGTTGATGGCCAGACTGTGACCCCAGTAAATGGAGGCTGCCAGGAGTGCACATGCAGGGTGAGGAGTACTGCCTGTTTTTTGTTAACACTTTCAGCTCACATTATATTTTATGTTATGTTTTCCAGAGAGGGGAGGTAGTGTGCGCTGAGAGGAGGTGCCCTGCTGTGTCCTGCCCTCACCCTGCTCTGGACTCCTGTGGCTGTGGGGAGTGTGAGGGCTGTAACTACTATGGACGTGACTGTTACAGTGGAGAGCGCTTTCCACATCCCACTGACCACTGCCAGCTCTGCTCCTGTCTGGTATCTTAATTTTACCTGTAGTTAAAGTGAGATTGATTTAGGCTGCAGCATAGTAAACTCGCCCTGCTCTTCACCCACTTTCATGTTTATATCTGTCCTGTGCAAAAATTAAAAATAAATCTAAATGTTAATCTTACTAAAAAGAAAAAAAATTACTTAGTTTCAAGGGAACAAATAAGAAGTCAATTCTCTACCTGTAGTTAAAGTGAGACTTGATAACAAAGTGGTCTAGACAGCAGCACAGTTACCTGAATGTCTCTCTCCACTCTTCACCCAGTTTCATGTTTATGGCCATCTTGTGCAACAAAATATTCAAAATTTTATGATTTTTTTTTTTTTTTTACTGAAAAATGTGTCTTTTTATAACACACCAAATGCTTGTCATCCCCAATTATTAATGGTTTATTGACTTTGTAGTGTAGTGTATTGTAGTAAAAAATTCTCCTACAATTTTGTATCAAATTAATGTTTGTCTATATCAGAACACTAAGAACACCTAATGACAAGAATTAGGTTCAGGATGTGTGCTCCGTTTCATAACTTATTACAACTGATTAATATTATTCTCTTCCTAGATTGGTGCAGTGGCCTGTGCCCATGTGCCCTGTCCCACTGTGAGCTGCAGGCGTCCAGTGACCCCTCCAGGAGAGTGCTGTTCCATCTGTACAGGAGACTGTGTGCATGAGGCCAGAGAATACCTCCACGGCTCCCAGTTCAGCCCCTCCTCTGACCCCTGCTCCATCTGCTCTTGTCTGGTCAGCTACACTCACTACTGTGGCTCATTAGTACACAACACTTCTACATATATTATTGTGAATTTGAACATTTACATAATGTGCAGCCCTAATTTCTTGTAACTTGGATGTCTTCAGGACCTGATTTTTTTTTTCAGAATTAGATTTTATGTTTCCAAAAATCCTGTTTTTTTTTGGAAACATACAATTTTGTACATTATTTTGTAACATTGTCTACTATTACTAAGCAGTGCTTGGCATGGTATTTCAACTGTATTTGGAATTATAGAAGCTCCTATTGATTTTACTCATAGTTTAAAGTTGGACTAAACACCTAAACTCCATCCACAACAACATTTCAAACAGAGCTGCTAAACTGGGCAGTACCTGGAGGACTAAAGAAGAGAGGGGTGGGTCTGGGGGTATAAGAAACGATGTGATTGGACTTACAGGTATCCACACTTCAAACTTCGCCCATGCAGCCAGGTCTTTGTAACGAGAAACATTTGGCTGTAATCAAAATCTTTTGTGATGTCACCAAATACTGGAAACTGAAGAGGCCAGTGAAAAGCAGCAGTTTTGAACCAGAAAGCTGCAAATGTACCTAGTTGCACTAAAGTTGCCAAATTCAAACACTATATACATACAAGTTTATATATACTATATATAAAAAACACATACATTTTTTTGTTCTCACTGTCTCACATTAAATCAGACTAAACTTTTCCTGTTTTAGGTCAATTAGGATTACTAAAATCATTTTTATTTACTAAATGGCAGAATAATGAGAGAAGGATTTTTAAAGATACTTTTTTTTATTACTTTTTTCAAAATCAGAAGTTTACATACACTATGCCTTTAAACAATTTGGGGAAACCCAGATGATGCCATGTCTTTGGAAGCTTCTTATAGGTTTCTTGACAACATTTGAGTTCATTAGAGACACACCTGTGGTTGTATTTGAAGACACACCTGAAACACACTGCTTCTTTGTGTAACATCATAGGAAAGTCAAAAGAAATCAGCTAAGATACATGTAAACTTGCTCAGTTACACCAGGTCTCCCTGGAAGAATGGGCTAAAATTCCTACCAACTATTATGAGAACCTTGTGGAAGGATATCCAAAACATTTGACCCAGTTATACAGTTTAAAGGCAATGGTACCAAATACCAATGAAATGTATGAAGGCATTGAAGAAAGTCATAAAAGAATTGTCTAAACAAATCCTTCTCTGATTATTCTGGCATTTCACAAATAGAAATAATTTTGGTAATCCTAATTGACCTAAAACAAGAAGAAGAAAGTGTATGTGTGTTTTTATATAGTGTATGTAAACTTCTGGTCTCTGTAGATTTAGATTTAGTGTTTGGTTCCACTTTAATTAGTTAAGCGAAAAGAGAAAAGGCCAGTGATTATCAAATGAAATTATTTAGATTTGGCTTTATGTATGGGGATCTAACAATTACATTAAACATGGCATACCTATCCAAAGTGAGCTGTTGGACTATATCCAAATATACCAGAATTTTTCTGGTTAGCTAACATCCATGTGCACTTTATTGCTTGCTCCCTTTCAGAATGAGGTGGTGAGCTGTGAGAAGAGGCCATGCCCTGTCCAGTGCTCCCACCCTGTGCCCTCGGACAGCTGCTGCCCTGTATGTGAGTCTTGCCTGTATGAGGGAGGAGTCCATCCTCACGGGAGCACCTTCACCCCCTCTGAGCCCTGTCAGCGCTGCACCTGTGTCAGGGGCTCCGTTACCTGTATGCCCCTTCTCTGTCCCAAACCAGCCTGCTCCAAACCAGTCACTAAACCGGGACAGTGCTGCCCAGCATGCCCAGGTATGTTATAGTGTTACTTTCCACACATTTTATTAGGTCAGTCCAATAAACAATAAAATCCACACAAACCACACTACTAAATGTGAATAAAGCAGATATATTAAGCTTTCTCGGGCACTTGTTACTTTAGTATAGTATCTGGGAGATTATTTGTTTTATCATTTTGAATTTTAAATGCAACGAATTTCTCACTTTAATTTTTTATTTAGAAATTTTAAACACATTGAAAACATATACTTAAAATTTTATCAACTGAAATTCTTAATAAAAACAATTCAATCAAGTATTTAATCAGATTTAGAATTTTGAATGACATTGAGTTTCTCACTTTGAATTTTTACAAATGATCTTCCATACACATGTTCTTTGTAATTATCAGTGTTGATATAAAATAGCTAAATAATAAAAACAAAAACAGGTCTATTGACTTCCTGTTCAAAACTTTAGAACTAATAGACTCTCTTCATCGCAGCACAAGCAGAAGATTTTCATGTACTAGCTTATATTGTGGAAACGTTTTTTTTTTTTTTTTGTTACCCTACATGTATGACCCAGAGTTTTAATTTTTAAAATAATTCCAAGAAGGGGTAGGTGAAAACTGGAATTTTTTGGCATTCAAGCCTCAAATGCATAACAATACGGGATCACTCAAACATGCATGAATCAACTGAATTACAGCACCGTTATATCACAGTTAAAAGCTCATAAAGGATGATTGACATTTTACATCGTATAACCTTAAACTGTAATAATTTAGCCTTCTATCATGCACTGTACTTTTAAGCAATAGTCTTTTTACATCTTTAATTTCTTTTATATTTTACTGTTAGTTTGTGTATCAGAGCAGCAGAAGTACAGAGAAGGACAGACATGGACTCCCCGCTCAAACCCCTGCTCCAGCTGCAGCTGCACAGTATGAATAAAATAACATTAATACCTCAAACATGTAGTCCCTTTTCTTCTGTCCTCATGTGATGTCTGTGTTGTATCTGCAGGCAGGTCAGGTTCACTGTATGTCTCCTGAGTGTCCTAAACTGCCCTGTGTGCACCAGGTGACCGACCCGGGATCCTGCTGCCCCCGCTGCAGAGGTAAACAGAAAAACAAAACTGTTATGAACAAGTAGGCCATGTTTACAATATTGTGTTCTGTGATGTCATAACAAGAGCGAATGGATTCAGAGTTTATATTTGACATTGGGAACAGATTTAACCATAGTTTTAGGGTCATTTTGCTTTGTCATCATGGAAATGTAATGATTTTTCAGTACAAATTCTATAGTATTCAGCCACACAAGCAGTAGTTGTTGTATCAGCCCTGTTCTTCATTTGAGATTTTGACAAATACAAATTTAAACAAAATGCTACTTTTTACTTACACAGTATATTTTAAAGTGGAACTAAACACCTAAACCTCATTTTAAATAGAGCCGCTAAACTTGGCAGTACCTGAAGGACGAAAGAAGAGCGTGAGGGATAGGGCCCGGGCGAAATGGGAAAAAAATTATAAATTTTTTTTCTTCATATTGATTGATCTTGATTTTAGATTAAATCTTCTTCCTTCTCATTGAAAACATAAAGGGCAGGTGTCAAGATCATTACAGTTTTTATTTCATGTTGATAGGACCAATAATCCAGAGGAATCCACGTTTAAAATTTGGAATTAGTTTGGACAATATATAAAACCTAAAGGCATGCACATGCACATGCACTACCAGAAACGTGCAATATCCATGCGCTAAATATGGTCTTAAGTTTCACCCATTAACGGTGGTACTTGGATTATAAAGAAGAAGCACCAGAAGAGAGAAAGAGAGGAGAAAAGGTGACGAGCTGACGCTGGCTCAAAGAAAAGGAAGGGGAGTGGGGGCAGACGGCACCACACACTCAGAGCGATCACTTAAACAAGAGAGCGACCATTCCTCTTCAGCACCACTCACTCTACTGCCACAGGATTGACTGTAGAACTGTCGATTAAAATCTCCTTGTTTTATCATCGAAATTGACCAAAATTTAGACAATCTATTGGTTTTTGATCTAATTAGGAAGGGTGAGGTCTGGAGGTGTGGGGAACTGTGTGTTTTGTCTAACAGATATCCACACTTCATACGTTGCGCCTGCAGCCAGCTGTTTGCTATCAGAAACACCTGGCTATTGTGTGATGTCATGTAGTATTTGAAATCGGCACAATGGGCAGAACACACATTAAAACACTTTTGACCAGAAAGCTGCAAATTGATGTAGTTTCCACTAAAATAGCCAAAAAAAAGGACTAAGAGACTAAGAACAATTGATAATCCTATTAATACATGTACAGAGTTTAGTAGAATTTGATTTAGTGTTTAGTTTCACATCAACCTAAAGAACATTTTGAAAAGCTGAGCAACAATCAAGGTTTTGCATGATTAAAGTCCCATTGAAAAATGTTGCTGTTAGGCTGTATGTACGAAGGCGAGGAGCACAGTGAGGGCAGCAGCTGGTTTGCAGACTCTTCTCCTTGTGTGACCTGCATGTGTGTGGATGGGGTCACCACCTGCTCTGAGGTCCGCTGCATCTCCCCCTGTAATAACTTCATCAGTATGCCTGGAGAGTGCTGCCCTGTCTGCGCAGGTAACTGCTCATTTACTTTCTATTCAAATCATATTAGCTTGCTATTAAAATGGTTCACCTTGGTTTTATGCACTTTGCATCTGCATTGAATTTTCTTGTACTTTAAACGTCCTATATTACACAACATTGACTTCTGTGAGGTTTAAGCCATATAATGCAGTTACGTTCTTAAAAACATACCTGGAGTTGAGTTTTGTTTCATTCACATATGTTTGAGTAATCCTGCGTTATCTTCCCATCTTAAAATGCTCAGTTCCACCTTGTGACGTCATGAAGCTGTAGTTTTCAAGTTAACAGCTACCTTTTAGTGGAGCACTTCCTGTATTTCCACATAACATCACAAGGTGGAACAGTGTTTTCAATTTGAGAGAAGAACTCAGGGTTTGTGTGTTAAATGTGTGAATAAAACAAAACACAACTCATTTTTGATGAGCATACATTACAACATTGAACAGAAAATAGCATAATATGGGGCCTTTAAAGATCAATTTGCAAGTTAAAGTATACTGTACAAAAAATTTTACAAGTCCCATTTAATGTATTATCCTTTTATATATTTTGTTTTCTAGCTAAAAAGAATAATTATATATGATTATATTATACATTAGTTTTTAGCAAAAAAATAAACAAGACAAACAAAAAAAACCCACAAAACTGTCATGTTGGAGCTTCTAGCTTCTAAAATGTTCTAAATACTGGTGTTAGCAGAATCCCATGAATTCACAAAGTTGAAATCCAGAGCTCAGTGCAAAATGGTTTATTGCCCTTAGTGAATCGATGGTTGTATGATTTGATTTGATGGCTAACATAAATTCTTTATTCCAATAAATGTATCAAAAAGGCACAAAACTAACTTACAGGAACAAAGGAAAAAGGAAAGGACAATGGATCTGAAGGGGCTTTGTAATCGCCCAGATAGCAACCTTAGTGGTTTTGATAAGGAACAGAGCAGAGCTGAGACGATTTGTGTAGTGCAGACCCAAGTGTGTTTTTTTTGCAACACCGACAAATATTTACAAAAATAACAGTAAAATTTAAAATCAGCATGGCTGTAACAGCCTGTACTCACAGCACCCTCGTTGAGCAGACTAAGGTTGGCTCCTTTTATAGAGCATCTCCCTTAATTGGTTACTCGCACACTGCAGCACAGCTAAGTTCCAGAAAATCCTATAATATTGTTAAAAGTTATCTTTAGTAAAACAGTGTTAATCTTTATTTAATCAAATATGTTTTTTTAAAATAGAGCTGTATTAATTTATTAGTGTTAATTGTGGAAAACAAAGTAGATACAAAAATCTAAAAGTCTATTCATTATTGACATGGCTATTAGCAAAATATGCTTTGTAATAATGCACTGAAATGATCAGACGAAGATGTTTAACTACAAACACAAGAGAAGTTTCTGGAGAGATGAAGGGCAGATCCTATGACATCAGGTGGCATTGATTTTGCGCCAGGTGGGCATTTAACAAAATAATGTATCACTTCTTATTTTCATCTACTTTCTTCTTAAGTTAAATGGACACAAGATGGAATGGTGAAAAAGACAGATCTTTCTGGAAAACTGCAATCTCCTGTGGCCCTTTGACACTCGCCCTCATGAATAAACCCCCATTGCTTATTTGCAGACTGTATATTTGAGGGAAAAGTCTATGGTCCTGGGGAGAGCTTCCACCCGGCAGACGACCCCTGTCAGATCTGCAGTTGTGAGGTAGAACACATTTATAACACAGAACACGTGTCAAAATACAACTATTCTTCACACTCTGCTCTCTAGGTGATGCCGGATGGAGAACAACATTTGCGGTGTTACAGAAAGCAGTGTCCCAGCCTGGTGGACTGTCCCAAGACCAACATCCTCTTCTCTGGTCCAGACTCCTGCTGCCCCGTCTGTGCACGTCAGAACCACTCTTTATCTGTTTTTGTTTTTTTTTTACGATTCATGTTACACAAAATGAATTGTCTTTTTATATTAACACTACAGAGCCTCTTAGTAACTGTACTTCGGCTCTGATTGGGAATGAAGTTTTGGCCACAGATGACCCCTGCTTTACCTGCCAGTGCCAGGTAACAAAACAGTGACTTGTAATCAGAGGTAGGTACAGCAGCCAAAAATTGTACTCAAGTAAGAGAAATATTACTTTAAAATAATATTACTCAAGTGGAAGTAGAAGCAGAAGTATTCATCCAAGAAATTACTCAAGTAAGAGTAAAGTATTTGAGAAAAGTACTACTCAAGTAAGAGTAACTTAGAGTAACTGTCAGGATGTAACATCTGATTTATAATTTAAATTTAATGTAATTGGAAGGACAAAATCTGGTATTTACAAAGGACACACACAAAAATGAGACAAACTAAATCATATCTGAAGGAATGCTGCAAGAATCGCTAATGTTGAAATCATTTTAACCCTCTGATGCATGAATTAAAGCCTTGGTCAAGATTTTTTTCTGAAGTGTTTTTATTCTTCTCAGGACATGGTCAAGATTTTTTTCTGAAGTGTTTTTATTCTTCTCAGGACATGAAACAACATTGTGAACTGCCTGTAAAAATGAATTAACTTGTGTTCTATTGTAAATATACAAACACGTTTCTTTTTATGCTTTGAAAAACATTTCAACATTTTTTGCGGGAAATTTCAACACTGTTCAGGCGCAATGTTTAGGCCTGAATAAGAAAACCAGAGGAAATTTACTTGCAGTTACACCAACTGACCACTGAATGAGTATGGCAGCAGAGAGCACTCTAGAGGCTGATGTGCAGCTCCACCACATAAACCAATGCATTAAAGAGAAAGTTATGTTTTAGTAGCTGTCCACTGCAGTGACCGCTATGCACCAGAGGGTTAAATTGTCAACATAAAGCTTTAGTCACTTGTAGACTTTAATTAAGAGTACTGTAACCTCAATAAAATATTGTTTAAGAAGGAGTAAAAGTATGCAGCTAGAAAATTCTCCAAATTCTACCAATTTTTTGAAAAGTCACTCAAGTAAATGTAACTGAGTACTACCCACCTCTACTTCTAATAGTTAAAAATAGAAACTCCCCACAATAATTTTCTGATTACATCCCACTCATAGTTAATGATTGTCTTGTAGGACCTAACATGGACGTGCTTACACCAGTTCTGCCCCTCTCTCACCTGCCCTCCCTCTGAGCAGGTCACTCCCCCAGACTCCTGCTGCCCTGTGTGTAAAGGTAGAAGTATGACGCATAGAGCCTTGTCATGTCTATAGTTAGTGTGTGTATTAAAGCAGTGTGTTGTGTTCTGTACAGACTGTGTGATCGAAGGCCAGGACAAACGAGTGACCAACGGCAGCAGCTGGACTGACAGTGATGACGACTGTGTAACCTGCACCTGTAATGTGAGGTTTGAAGATTATTGATGGTTTTCAGATTTTGCAAGGCGATGTTGCTCTACTACCAGATGGGGGCAAGAGCATGTTTTCCATATAGATTACATTGTACTTTGCCATGACATATCCAAAAGGTGATCATTTCTTTTAGTGACCAAAGCCAGGAACTCACAGAAAATCAGATTTTAATCTGTGTTAAATAAAATTGGCCTATAGAATGTTATCTCATTTGAAACCCAACAATTCCTATCAAGAGAAGAGGGCTGTCAGTAAACAAAAGCTCTAATTATGGGCACTTTTTATGTATTCAAACACATTTTGTATGTTGTTTTATTATTTTATTATTTATTATTATTACATCTACACAGAGATAGATGGTATAACAAAAGTATAGAACAAGGTATAACAAAGGTTTAACTTAAAGTGGAACTTAACACTAAATCCACTTTTTCTTCTGCTACTAAACTGTCCATGCACTGTCCCAGAATCAACTACCAAGTGGTGTAGTTTTAAGCCTGACATTGGACACGTTTAAAAGTCGTCTGGTAAAACCTTAACATCATATACTCTCTCTCTCTCTCCATTGGTGTGATATCCACTTGGAGTTTGACAGTTAATCAACCAGAATCATATATGTTGTTTGAATAGCAATGTGTACTGTTCCAAGTCATTTTTTGGTACTTAGTGCAAACTTGGTCAGTTTGCCCGTCAAAAACGCCTACTGTACATCTATGTTTGTGCTGCCTCCAGTGGGCACTGCAATTTCCTGTAGTTGAGCAGGACTACTGATTACAATCAGGTGTTTCTTTTATAAACACCTGGCGGCAGGGGCGGAGTTCGAAGTGTGGATACCTGTTAGACCAGTCTCACTGTTCCTTATATCTCCAAATTATGCCTCTCCTCACTCTCCCCTTTAGTCCTCCAGGTACTGCCCAGTTTAGCAACTCTGTTTAATATCTGGTTGTGGGCGGAGTTTATGTGTTTCGTCTCACTTTAAATCATCTGGTTGTGTACATCTGATCAGGATCCTTATGCATTTCCCATTACAAAAATTGTTCATATGAGGAAAACTAATTCCCAATTAGATTTTTTTGTGTGTAAATTATATCTTTAAGCATTCAAATATAATTCAGTGTGTCTTGTTATGAATTATATAAAATTATAAATACAAACAAAGCATTTTGTTTTCTTTTTTTCATAGTTGGGTTTTATAGAATGCAGCATTGAAGAGTGTGTATCGGTCATTTGCCCGGGAGGTCAAAAACCAGTCAAGATTCCAGGAAAATGCTGTCATGTCTGTCAAGGTAAAACCAGCACACACCAGCTGACCAGTACATCTAATGTAACTACTAGTTATGATCTTGTGGTTGGTTCTTTTAGTCTCTGCAGTACCATGTGTGTACCAGGGGGAGGAGTACCAGTGGAGCGAGCGCTGGCCCGTGGATGAGTGCACCATCTGTACCTGTGTGTTTGGAGAGGTTCACTGCCACACGGAGCGCTGCCCTCCCCTCACCTGTGCCACCGTTAGTACCAGGCATCCCATTACAAACCCTCTATACTTTATAGTGTGTGTCAGATAAGAATGTGTGACTGTGCTCAGGACGAGATGCCCGTGGTGGTGCCTGGACTGTGCTGTCCTCACTGCATTCCTAGACCGGCCACATGCATTGCCTTCGGAGACCCACACTACCGTACCTTTGATGGGCGCATGCTGCACTTCCAGGGAGCATGCACATATGTACTGGCACAGGACTGTGAGGGGGGAGACTTTAGGTGAGTGAATGGAAAATGAAAGTGGTTTAGATTAAAAAAAATTGAAAGTTCAAAAATACACAGTGGACAGATTCTAGACACGATGGTTTAAAAGTAACATAAAAAAAAAATATCCAAAGTTTAATATCTAATAATGTTACAATGAACTGAGCATATGTCAACTTATTGAGTCCATTGGCAGAAAAGTTGACTTGAAAAAGAAAAAAAATATACCAACAAATGTACCTGATGATAGAATAAAACTTACCAATAACTAAAATAAACTAGTTGGATGAATCCAATTTTTCTTTGAGTAGTTTTGACAAGCTTGATACAAGTGATTTTGACAAATCTAGATGTTGATTTTTGCAACATCTTTTTATGCCGTTATAACTCTATGCTGCTGCAGTATCCATGCCACAAATGATGACCGTGGGCGTAAGGGCGTGTCCTGGACCAAAGAGGTGACTGTGTTCATCGGGAACGTGTCAGTACAGCTGCTGCAGGACTGGGCTGTCAAAGTCAGTGTCATTATACTGGACCAAAAACTGTATTATAAAATGTATATCCACAATTTTTAAATTGCATTAATTGATCTTTGCTGTGCAGGTGAATGATGAGCCCATCAGTCTTCCATTTCTTCTTGAGCCTTACATCTACATAGAACGCCAAACCAACACCATCTTACTAAATACAAACATTGGTCTAAAGGTGCACTTTTGGTGTTAACTACAAACCACTGGATGAATTGTACTGCTTTGAACTGGATGTTTGTGACTGTGCAGGTGCTGTGGAGTGGGCGCTCACATTTGGAAGTGAGTGTCCCAGGGACATACAAGAGCCGGACGTGTGGTCTTTGTGGAAACTTTAATAATTATTATCAAGACGACCTGAAGATGCCCAGTGGGAAGATAAGCCCGTCAGAGTCCGAATTTGGAAACAGCTGGAGAGTAGGTTCTATTATTATAAAAAAACAAACAAACATTGTAATCTTTAATTTAAAGAACCCATATTAGGTGATTATCTGAAATATGCTATGATGTTTCCTCATCAAAAACATACCTAGAGCTGTGTTTGGTTTCATTCACATGTTTAATACACTAACCCTGCATATTTAGTTCTTCTCTGAAACATTGTGATGTCATGTGGTAATTGAGGAAGTGCTCCACTGTATTTTTAAACTCCATGCACCTTCACTAGAATCATTTGGATGACGTCAGCTCTGGAAATGCCAATCTCTACTAAACAAAAGGTAAAAGGTAGTAGTAGTACTTAACTTGAAAACTACCGCTTCATGACATTACAAGGTGGAGTATTTTTAGCTTTGAAGATATAGACAGACTAATAATAAAGGATTACTGAAATATGTCTGAATGAAACAAAACACAATTCTGGGTATATTTTTAAGTAGGTAACGTGCGAACATTACTGACTCACAAGAGTCAATTTTGCGTAATACAGGACCTCACATCACTTGTGTTGTTTCTGACTTGTTGTTTGTCAGGTGACTAAAGGTGTCCATGCCCGGGCGTCGTGCAGACCAGGGGAGGATGTGGACCCGTGTAAAGACGCAGGTTTCCAGGCTAAGAAGTCGGCTAACACACGCTGTAAGGTGTTGAAGTCGTCTGTGTTTAAGGCGTGTCACCGTGTGGTACCTCCGGAGCCCTGGTATGGGGCCTGTGTATATGACCTGTGTGCCTGTGGGGCCAATGCTGACGAGTGCCTATGCGACACTCTGGAGGCCTATGCCAGCCAGTGCAGAGAGGCCGGGGTGGTGCTGCAGTGGAGGAGCCCCTCACTCTGTGGTCAGTGCTGATTATTATATTTTATCCATCTAACTTATGTCAGTCCCTCTATGGTATTGTGGATGCACTGTTTAGCTAATGAAGTATCTATATTGTTTAGCTAGTAGTGGTAATACTTTCTTTTATTGTCACTATAACATTCGCATCAACTTTTGTGTTTGTATTTAAATACAGTTGGCTGAGAATTCATCTGGACTAAATGTATTTTATAAGAGCTGTAACACAACTTCCACTGGCCTTTTTATTGACATAAGGTTGTTTTTTTGTAGGTTTTTTTAAGCCTACACTATTATTTTGTTTAGTAATTTATCAAAACATGCACTGATAACCACAAGAAGTTTTGTTTAGTGAAAACACTCATTGGTTAGTAACTTTAGAATAGGACTAGCCCTACTGGATGTAGGACTTGCCTTATAGATAAAATACATATACTTATAGTTGTCTGTTGTTTTATGCTGCAGCTGTGGGCTGTCCTATGGAGAGGGGCTTCGTGTTCGATGAGTGCGGCCCTCTGTGTCCAGTCACCTGCTTTAACAAAGATGTGCCACTGGGGGTGATAGAGAACCACTGCTTCAAACCCTGTGTCCCCGGGTGCCAGTGTCCCGCTGGGCTGGTCCTGCACAACAACTACTGCATACAGCCAGACAAGTGTCCCAAGATCATCCATGAGAAGGACAATAAGCAGACACTGACTTCAGGGAACTGACTTTTCATAGGTTTCAGCTTTCTCTGGTACACAACATTTTGAGTCCCATTCAATATATATATATTTTAGATTGTTAATTGCTGGAAACAGTCCCATATTTTCATTATTCTGTAAC
This sequence comes from Periophthalmus magnuspinnatus, assembly GCF_009829125.3. Taxonomy (NCBI): domain Eukaryota; kingdom Metazoa; phylum Chordata; class Actinopteri; order Gobiiformes; family Gobiidae; genus Periophthalmus; species Periophthalmus magnuspinnatus. Next base: position 13,617,851 of record NC_047131.1, on the reverse strand, counting down.
CCATTGATTAATGGGGGCTATTTATATAACAGTAAGTAGGTCTGAATGATTTGGGGAAAATATCGAATTGCAATTTTTCTGACTAGCATTGTGTTTGCTATTAGATTTGTGATTTATGTGACTGAAATATAGACTGACAAGCTAATACACTAATACAGGAATCACATTTTAGAACATGTTTGTGAAGGTCTAAACAAACATTTTGGCTGTTTTTATGCACAATAAAACAAGATTTTTTTTTTTGTTTGTGGAGGAAATTATGGTACTTGTCGCAGCCTTGTGAAATTGCGATTTCAATTTGATTACGATTAATCTTGCAGCCCTAACAGCAAGTCAAGATTGTATTCCAAGTCAAGATTGTATTCTATGTTGTTGACATTTTTGATAGTTTTGTTTTCCAGTGTATATGTTGTTCTTGAAGCTAAATTAAGAATTTACATTGTATCACTAGGATGGATCACATTTGGGTATTGCTTATCCCAGAAACTATGGACTTTAAGAATTTTGTACTATGGACAGTTAGTGAGAGACACAATACCAACCGCTCACTTTCTTCTTCAGGGCATTGTGAATGTTCAGCTCTCAGCCAGTCACATCTCATCAAATACTGCATGGGAATTATACAGGATTGTCTCATCTGTATAATTATTGAGCTCTAAAACTATCTCTTACATGAAGCCAAGGTCAATGCAAAATGTGTTTCACTGTTAAGACTCTGGTACAGCACCATCTGTTAATTGTGTCTACATTATGCTATTAATCTCAGGTATTTCTCTCAGTATTTTATATAAATTAAAGACTTTCAACAGGATTCCTCTTAGACTGTTGTTGTTCTATTATTAAAGCTTCACTATGTAACTTTTCTCATTAGGGTCCACCATCTTCTTGACTATCTAATTTTTATTTCTCCCACAATGGGGAAATTCCCGTGTTGCAAGGTATAGTTCAAAAACGGCAAGATAATAGACATAAGCACTCAAAAATTAAGACAAATATTGAAAATAAACTTAAAAAACACTGTGCATCTTAATTTAATTTAATTTAATAATTAAAAAAAAAACAGTTTTGTACAGCAAGTACCTCTATGATTATATGAAGCAAAGCAATAACATCCCCATGGAGACAAGCAGGTGGCGGTCCATTCAACAAAGAACGTTACATAATGCAACTTTAAATTAAACTCCAAATCGGTGTAAAATGGTTGTATAACTTTCACTAATGACTCAGCCCTCTCATCACTGGTGTAACTTGTCGCCTGGCGTGTCTTACATTTCACTGATCCACTGTCACTTTTGTAGCCCAGTAATCTTATCCAGCAGTCACCCTGCATGCTTGCCGTTGCCATAGTGACCGCATATATATTTCATGATTACGCTGTAGTGAAAACATGGAGCAGGTGAGATGTTTGGCTGTACGATTGGTTTTGTAGTTGTATTCCTCTGCATGTGCTCTGCTCTTCAGGACTGTGTGGTGGGCTTGTACCAGTCTGTGGGCAGGGCTGTGGGGGAGCCCTTCTCCGCTGAAGATGTGAGCCAGCTGTTTGGTAAAGTCTTCCATGAGTCGTCCAATGCTGAGGAGGTGCACGCGGCTATCACAAAGGTAACTGTGTAGGGAATGCTTCAATTTAACGTACTCTGGTTTACAATTCTGGAAAGAAATATGTCTAATATATAATTGGAATTTTTTATGACAACTATTGCAGTATGCACTATGTAAATTCTCAATTTATTACAGTGAATATTTTATTTCAGGACCTAAAATATAAACCTCTTAACCAATACAAGCATGCATTTCAGAACATGTTTGCAGAGGTCTAAACTACTGGGTTAACAGGGCATTATAAAGGCTTAGATAATTGTAACCTAAACATTAAGTTGTGCTAATTAGGGAGAAAGAGAGATACTTTATTAACCCCAAGGAAATTCAAATATAGCTGCAGAAACATGCTGCACCTCTCACTTTGTGTCTCACTCAAAGTTGTCAGTGCAGCACAACAGGAGGACTGGTCAGGTAGGATCAGCAGAGCAGTTTGAGGTAGGGAATTGCCCTCTGGACAAAAGTGTCCATCCTCTGTGTCCTGCAGCATCACAGCCAGTGTCCAGGGGGAACCTGGTGAACACAAAAGGAAAGTCTCTTCTAACCCTCACTGTCACTTTGCTCTGTTGTTTTCATTGGTGATAAATGGTCCATTCCTTCAAAGTATTTCATCTGGAGGGTCTGATGCATTTGGTGTAAAAAACCTGTAGCGTCTCAGGTCTATAGCTAGCTCCTTAGCTAGCCTCTTGCACAGTCTCCATGGATACAGGAAAAAAACTAACAACTCATTGCACACAATCTGTGTGTATGTTTTTGTGTGTAGGCAGCACGGTGGCTGAGTGGCAACACTCATGCCTCACAGCAAGAAGGTTTGGTTCGATCCCCGGGTCGCCCAGGCCTTTCTGTGTGGAGTTTTTCATGTTTCTCCCCGTGTCTGGATGGGTTTCCTCCGGGTACTCCGGTTTCCCCCATCAACCAAAACATGAACGCCCTTCAAGACAACTGTTGTTGTGATTTTGGGTGTTACAAAAATAAATGAATTTAATTTAATTTAATCTAACAGTCCCTTACTTGTGTCCTTTGAACTGCACATGCTGCACTTCTTTGTTGGTTAAAATCCCATGATATGATGTTAAAGAGTGTCAACCAGGTAGCTCCAGGAGCAACCGACCACTCCATGGCCATGACACTGACAACCATTCAGAACTGGATGTGATTGCAGTGATTGCAATTTATATTTGAGCTCTCATCACATTAGATAATATGATTTTACCATGCAGCTGCAAAAAAGGAGCTGTGGTCCAAATGCATAGTATCTAAATTGATATTTTGGAGATATGTATACACAGTACACAATCTATTATAAAAACAATTACAAAAGGCTATAGAACAGCGTATTAAAACAGCACTGTTTCTGATGTTAGATCAGTCTCCTGTTACACTTCTTCCATGTTATGCTTTGCCTATAATGTTGGCTGCATTATGGCAAGTTGTTTTGTTTCATTTCAGGTGGTCTCAATAAAGATGCACACATTTAAAGGCATGCTGTGGAACAATATATTTTAAGTGTCTGTCTAGACTATTTGTGAGACTCATATTGCAGTATCACAGTTTTCCTTTCATTATTCATTTTTATTTGATCACTATTTATATTTGTATTTTATTCTCTCTTGAGATATCCAATGGAAACAGAGGTTGGACTTGTGCTGGTCAGAATGTTTTGGACGTTCTCAGAGAAATGGAACATCAGAGAGTCAAAAGTGAAAAGGTAGACTACTTTAAAATGACTGCAGTGGTATTTTTACTCACATGATGTCCTGCCTGCAGCTGTACTGGGAACAACAGCTGGTAAATGCAGTGAACTACCACAACCCCCCACCTGTGACAGACACACCACTGATATGTGACCCCTACACTCTGCAGCATGAGGACACGCAGGGAGACCGTTTTCAGAAATATTTATCATCATCTAATATGGGCATGAAGAAAAATGACTGGAGCATCAGGAAACTGAGAAAAGCCCATAGACAGAGCTGGGCAAGGTGAGAATGAGGAACTTAATTAAAGGAACTGTATGTACCCAGTGCTCTTAGTATTTTTATAAAGGTATTGCAATCACTAGTGAACCTGAGTCTAAACCTGCAAATAGAGACACAAGTTTTTTTTCACATTTTGAGTTTATTGGATAATTGTTTTGAGAACCAAAACACCAAATTATTACATAAAAAAACACTTGGCCAGCTTGTTTTTGTAATTAAAAATAAATGAACATCACAATTGTTAGCACTAAAAAGACATATTTGATTTGAACATGTTTACCTCATATCACAAATAGGGACACAAATAAGTAATGACATTTTTATTCAAAATCTTACATATGCTACTGTCCCTGAAAAACATTTTTATAACTGCCCTATACCCACTGCAGCAGCAGAACTATTATTCTCCTTTTCTTTTCTTCATTCCCACCAGTGTCTAAGCGTAATATATATATCATATATTTTGCTTTCTTGTTTGCAGGCTCGTAGTGGAGGGCTTGCACAGTTTGCTCCCCACTCCTTTAGCAGAACCAACCCTACAGATGAGAGCTCAGGCATGGGGCTATGTCAGTGTATCAGACATCCTTCTTTTGGTACAAGTCAAGTACGATGTCGTGAGCAGTTTGCTTTACACAGAGATGCTGACGGAGCACTACTGTAAGGAACTCTAGCTCTATATTTCAAAAACAGGTGGACCAGATTGTGATGGCTCTCTCATTTGATTTGACAGCTGCTGACGTGTGGGAGAGTCTGTCACTATGGAAACAGCAGGAGGCCGAGGAGGGGCTGGGGGATGGAGTAGACCAGGCATTGGAGTCATATGACTTGCTTCACCTGGCCCAGCTGCCCGGAGCATTCAATATGCACAGGTAACAAAGACATAGGGTAGCCTACTTATGTAAGTTTTTAGTCATTATGATATTAGGATTATTATCAACAGCCATTGGACGGGCACTACAGTACAATAAAGAAAATATAGAGGTCAAGATCAAATGTCAAAAACTTTACGTTACTGGCCAGAAATGCCAAACATCTATAAATAAAAACAATAATATTAATGTATTAATAAAAATAATACAAAAAGGTAAAACAAAAGTGTAAGGGAACAACCCAATAAGCTGCTGGGTCACTACTGGTAAATATGAGTATCACTGACTCTATAGCATCAGAAGACTTTTGAATTGAAGTTTAGTTTTTAGCATCTTAGAGTCTCCATGGGTTTAACATTAGAACAACTGAAAATTCAATGAGGAGTGAGAACACAATCACAAGCTCTAAATTTCCTTCTTGAGCAACATCTAAAAGTTTCCCCATTTTTATATAGCTTCAATCAGGTGAGTATTATAAAGCATATGAAGCATCTATGGTATAAAAGTATGTTTGGCAAAAGTATGTATGGACTGGTTAAACTGACAGCACTACTAGCCAACAGATTTGCATACCACCATTGCTCTGTATTGTCAAGGTAAAACATTCAATAACATTATAAATGTGGTGAATTATTGGAATGGATTATTTAATCTGACTCTCAATATTCAACTTCAGAAATATGGTGTGCTCAGTTAGGACGTGTCTATATGAGGACTATAACTATGAAAGAAAAAAGATATCAAAAATATTTGTAATCTTGTACATGAAAACAGTACAGCCTAACTTGAATATCCATACTTTTGTACGCCACAGGTTTGAACATCATACTTGAATTGCTTGACTAATTTGTAGTTTGACTAAACGCTTACAGATTCCAGGATCAGTGCTGGTCTGCTGTTTCCTTTCTGTGTAAGTTAAATGCACTTTGTCAACAGGAAAAGACTGTGCTGGAAGATCTGGCTCACAGGTACTTAGCTCATACCCCTTTGGCAGATAGAGTTTTTTTTTTTTTTATTATTATTTGTTTTTTTATGTGATATCTTCATCTTGTAGGTTGAACAGGGACAGTCTAAGGCTTGTGTGTCTGTACATCAGACTGGCCACTGTCCGAGCTCAGAGACAAAAGCAGTCATATGGTGCTGTTTTAGAAGCTCAGCAGTCCTGGGAAAGCTGGTGAGATGGTTTAAGATGTCTATTGTTGTCAGCCAACCACAGCCGACTACTTTTCCCTCTCAATGAATCACCTCTCATCACATTCATACTGTGTATGCTGAGAAGTTACATTTGGAGGAATAATGTCAAAATATTAGGTTAAGAAAAATTGTTAATGACAAAACATATTCCTGTTTCGTTTTAAACACTGTATTTGTGCTTTTAACTCCTGTAGTTATTTTTTCATTATTATGCAAATTATTTTACACAATAAGATATTACACAACATTTCCAGAATATGTCATTATATATCATTACAGGCGTTTTTCATACTCAGAAATACCTTGAAAAAAATGCTATCTTACTGTGAGTGGGCTCGCTTCTCCACAGATCCTGTAGGTTGATCTGGTGAGAAGATTGTTTAATATCTTACTGTGAAATATTCCAGGCAAAGCAAAACCATCTCCATGGATATGAGTAAATTGCAGACCTCCACCAGAAAAGTTACACAGTGCACCTTTAAGAAAGCTACACATGCACTTTCACACCTCTTCTTTTCTTTCCCCTTATCCTTGCTAATATAACTCACCTTTTATTTAGATTTTCAACATTAAATCATAGTACTTTCTTTTATATTACCATGTCGTCTTATATCTGTCAAATCCCTCAGTTGTCCAAATACAGTAGGTTCCATAGTGGTCCATCGGAGAATACTAATCTGAGTGGTCTTATACTTCTTCTGATACAACTCAAGATCATTCTATTGCTTTTCAGGAAATGTTAATTTCTATCCTGTGAATGTGACATTTTGTAGTATTGATACTTGCTCAAATGAGTAGCTAGTTTGGATACTACTGGTAGTTTTAATATTGATTAGTATCTGATTTTTGATGCTTCTTGATAGCCCTATACCACAGTAACTTTTGGTGCACTTTATATCTATCTATATCCAGGCCAAATGTGCACAGTCCACAGAGAGCAGAGCTAGCAGCCCTCCTGCTCCAGTCTGAAGACCATGAGCACAAAGTGGAGCCAGTCTCACAGACACCTCAGCAGGTACATTACAGAGATTTAAGAACACCTGTGGTTATTAGAACTATTAAAAAATAAATAAATAAATTATGTTCTATTCTTGTCCACATAGGCTCTGCTGCAGCTGTTAGTGTTGACTCAGGAGCAGGAGAGAAGGCAGCTGATCAAACTGCTGCAAGGGATCTCCCACGAGGAAATACAGGAGACAACACACACAGAAGATACTCTGAAACAAGGCAAGTGAAGTGGGTAAGATTAAGTTACATTAAGGTATGCCGCAGAGGGCATTCTGTTTATACATTTAAAATTCAAAAGGTAAGTTTATTTGTAGGGCATAGTCATTATAAAACATAAATAATATTTTTTTAAAAGGGGGTATTATGCAAAATCGACTTTTGGAGCATTGCTGCCATGTTAACATAACTTTGTTGCCTCATCAAATCCATGTTTGAGTAATCTAGTGATCTCTCCTGGGCCCTTTTTAAACCCTCCTCACCACAGGCTCAGACTGCAGATGGTGCAGCTCCGGTCTGGTAGCCACAAGTATTCCATCTGGTAAAAAATATGAGAGGTGCTCAGACGGCACACCGTACAGTCCGGTGGTACCAGCAGAGATGCTGCAAAGCTCTGGATGAAACCCATTGGATTCTATTTTTGCCGGACGGCAACTGCAAGCCTTTTCCCTTAGATAATGCGCGTGCAGCTTCAAAGGCAGTGATCGCAACAGCACAGCAGAGCCACTTGTTCTCATGTGAGTCTCACACTGCAACTAATCTGGTTCGACAGGAGTCGCAGCTGAACGGGATGCAGTACGGTTAGCAGTAAGATTCTGTGCAATGCTCGACGTGTTGAGCATTGGACATGTTATGTTAACATAACTTTGTTGCCTCATCAAATGCATGCTTGAGTTATCTAGTGATCTCTCCTTGGCCCTATTCAAACCCTTCTAAGATTTAGTCCAATGCTCGACCCACAAGCCTACGTCACGCGTGCTCCCACATGACAATTTTCCACAAATATACAAACCCATTATAGAAAACAATGGCCTTGAATCTCACCAACTACTTCTATTCCAACTAGACCTGTGCCTAGACAGCCACATTCATTGATATAATATTAACAAACAAAACCCATAATTATAAGGCAAATTCCCTGACACAAATATGACCTTGTTATTTTTTTTATTTATACATTTATTGAAATTGTAGACCGACATGAGCCTAAAAGAAAAACTGGAATGAAAAAGTGTAACAATCCCTGGTTCAAAACAGAAATAGTAAGTTTAATTAGAGAAAGAAATGCTGCCTAGAAAATTGCACACACAACTAGGTCAGATTTAGATTGGGCATTTTTTCATGAAAAAATAAATAGATCAGTTAGAAATTCAAAAACATCTTCCTTCATGTCTGCGTTAAAGCGTCACTCTAAAAGTCAAGGAAATCCGACAAAGTTCTGGAGGACAGCAAGATCCCTCTCAGAACCTTATATTCATACATTAACAACTGATATGTTATTGAATTCAGCTACTGTAAATTCTAAAGAGGAAATATGTGAGGCCTTTAGGTATTTTATCTCTGCAAGTTTTAGATAATAATGGTGTTCCTTCTGATCTTGATTATGTTAATGTAACTACTTTTCGGCTATTATGTAATTATGTTGTTTTGCAAAAGTTTTTGAGAAGTTAGTAGCAAATCAAGTTACAGTTTATTTACATAAATGCTCCATTTCGAAGTCTTATCAGTTGGGTTTCAGAAATAGCAGAGTTCTGTCACTGCAACCACAAACATTTTAAATGAGTTTTTCTCAGCCCTTGATGACAAACAACATCGTGTAGCACTGTTTATTAATTTAACTAAAGCTTCTATGATATGTATAATTGGTTCCAAAATTATCTTTCAAACAGATCCCAGGCAGTAGTGGCCGATGGGTTTAAATCAAATATTTGCCCCAAGGCTCAATTTTGGGGCCACTACTTTTTACTATATTCATTAATAAATACTGATACATGTATAAATAGATGGTGCTGTTTTGTATGCAAGTACTCCTTTGCTGATCAAATGATTTTAATGAAATCCAAAGTTACCTCAAAAACCTACTTTGACACCTTTAGATACATTATTTCACTCAGCCCTTCGTTTCATAACAGGTGATGAAATTAAAACCCAGCACTGTACACCCTATGAAAAAGTATGTTGGCCATCACAATCTGTCAGAAGAGAAGAACACTGTATAAAATGTATTTATAAGGGACTCCTTGATCACTTGTTTCTTGAACGTTGATACAGGAGCTTTAAACCCAAGGTCTCATAATTGTCTACATCTAAAAATTGGCCGCACTATAACTGAAATGGGCAAAAAAGCTTTTGGTTATTTTGTTTCCCAAAAATGTAATACATTTCCAGGACATGCAAAACTGGATACAGTCGTGCCACTAATGTACTTTAATAATCTGGTGATGAACATTTCTAGTCACACCTGCACCTGTTTTTAATGTTTTAAAGGGACTTATGTAGTTATTTGTTTTGTTTGTTTTTGTGGTGTTCTGTATTGTAACGGGGCGCTCATGAAAAAAAAAAAAAAAGTCTGGTGCTCTCATTGGACTCCTCCAGTATAAATAAAGATAAATGAAAATGAAACACAAAACACTACAACTTCACAAACCTCATGCCATACGTAGTAGTTTCATTAGCTGGATGCATGCTGATTGTGTTGTGATAGCACTCTGAAAGGGGGTAACTTAACCATACTAACATGTTGATCTAAATATTTTATGTGATAGCAATTAATATCCCATATAAGTGTAATGCCCCTGCTTTAAAGATAAAGTATAATAGTAGTAAATGTAAATGTATAAAATGTATTGAGTATAGTATTTTCTATTTTTATTTATCTATTTATGTATTTTACGGTTTTTCACATTTTCACATAATTTAGCACAGTATAAAATATGTACCGTATCTTTTTACGTACCACTAGAATTATCCCGACTAAATTTGGACTAACTCAGATCTAAAAGCAGACTTAAATTAACCTTATAGAGCTTATTCTGGCTTATTCTGGCTAGACTTCTCTTAAAACGGGCCAAAACTGTGACAGCCCACGGCTACACCTTTAGATACATTATGTATGGATCTATGTAAGCCTGACTGAATTATATAAATACTGAAATATAATTTAGATGTTACAACATTTGCAAAAAGAAGTAATTTGAAAAGGTCATCAGAGGCTTCCAGTTTGAATAGTAGTGTTTTAAAGTCAAATGTATTTTACTGCCATCAAAATATGAATCCATCCCTCCTTGATATAAGAGGAGGGTAAAGTAGCCACAATTGTACTCAAGTAAGTGTAACATCCAAATAATATTACTCAACTAGAAGTACAAAGTAGTGGGCCAAGAAACCACTCAAGTAAGAGTAATTCACAAATTATAATTTGAAGTCAATGTAATTGAAATGACAAGACATTAAATAATGCATGGAATCTAAATCATATCAGAAGGAGCGGTGCAAGAAACAAATATTCAAATAATATCATATTGTCAATGTATAGCTTTTGTCACAGTGGGAAGAGTAACCAAAACTTAACTCATGTAAGAGTACTGCTAATTTAATGAAAGTTATACTCAAGTAGAAGTAAAAGTATGCTGCTAGAAAAGTACTCTGAAAAGTATAATTAAAAAACGTTACTCAAGTAAATGTAACTGAGTAAATGTAATGGAGTACTACCCACTTCTGTCCACTAGTCATTATGTTCCTTGATAAAATCTGTAGAAGATGATAACAAAAAGAAAATATAGAGATATCTGTTTTCTGCATTTAAACTCTTACATTTGATAACATTTGACTTCTCTACCTAGCTTCTACTTGGAATGAGTTGCTTATCTTTGTTTATTCCTTTTCAACAGAGAACAGTGAAAAACCTGCAGATCTTCGAGCTGCCTGTGTAAGAAGAATACAGCAGGTCTATACTAGTCTGAAGAGCCAAACCCAGAGTGAGCCCAGGGTACAGGACTGTAGACTTAGGCTCCTCATGGACCTACTGAAACTGCAGGAGGTGCAGGGGTCTGTGCTGCTGCCCAGCCTGCTGGACAAGGTAGAGATATACTCTATAACTACTATTCAACTGTAGGCCTATACTTTTACACTATACTTCCTTTCATAGGAATGCACCAATCAAGCTTTTTCTGTTCCAATACTGATTTTGATACTATGCATTTAAGCATCAACTGATACCTGTGCAGAGACTGAAAACAGCACTTATTTTGCTTTAAACTAAAATAAAATAAGACAAAACTGATCCAAATGTGTCTGAAGTAGCTACAGAAGAACTTTGTTTGAATAAAAATGATATGTGATATTTTCAGAGCCCACGTGCTCTCCTGTCTCTCCTGGAGGACTTCAGGTCTGGTCTACAGGCTCAGTGTCTGCCCACTCTGCTCCAGCTGCTGTCCACGGATCAGCCCACAGAACCAGATCAGTCTAACCCACTACAGCCCAGCAGAAACATTATGACATCAGCACAGGAGCAGGGCAGCAGTACCCTGAGAGACACAGAGCCCAGCCCTGTGAGTATAGAGGGGACAGAGGATCCACTACAGTCTGATGTATGTACAGGTGAGCACTGCAGGGTTTTAACTGTTTTATTTTATATAGAAATGTGTTAACTAAAATTTTCAAAAAGTAAAACCCTTTATGGTCATCATAATTAATGCTGTGTTATATGTCTTGTGGTGGAGCATCCATTACCTGCTAGTTTCTATGGAGAAATAATAAGTGTTTTTCAGATTTTACAATGTGATGATGTCCTACTCTTGTATGGGGGGGCAAGAGAATTCCCTATTAATTACATTATACTTTACAATGAAATATCCAAAAGTTTAATTCATAAATGTTGAACCTGATCATTTCTATTAGTGACTGGATCATTAACTTGTTACATGCAATACAACAAAAATCTGCATTTTAACAATATTAATTTTAGCCACCCCCAATCTCTATTAAATATTATTGACCTATAGAATGCTGTCATCTGAATCCCAGCGATGGCTTTGACTGGAGCTTTTCACAGTATGGCTTTAAACATTCGATGGATAGTAATATAAGGAGTTCACAATAAGAATGCATGTTTTAGCTTAGGTGCATTTTAAGGTTATTTATAGAAAAAAAACACATGGAGTTGAATGAATACAAGAAGACATCTCTGTGATGACAAGCCGGAGGCAGACCTTCCAACAGAAAAGTTGGAAAGTCATGGTGCACCTGTATAAATATGCCATCTATATGAGTAATACCAGTAGAATTAGCTGAAGAGGAAAGTAGTGTAGTGGTAGTAGTACTTCAGAAAAGTCATCCTTATGTAAGAAGTTTTTTACAAGTTAAGATTTATTTATTAGATCTTGATTACATTATATTCTAATATCATGCATAATGACTCGATATTTGGGTTAGGACTTTGCCATAGAAATAAACTGAATTTGACTGATGGATTACTTAAAATAATTAATTGCTGTTGGTTGATTTGCAACACAACTCTTATTCAAGTCAGTTCCACACTTATTAATGCTTAACTTTTACTCACGTACTTTGCTGAGTACTTTTATTAAACAGTGAAGTAGCACCACAATAAAAATGGAAGTACCTTTAGTAGCACGTGTATCATAGTTTGAGATGCACCATTCATTTGTGCTACAGGCTGTGGGGCTGTCATGGCCGGTCTACCCTACCTGGAGGTTCTGGGTGCTTCTGACCCACACGGAGGAGCTGAGGAGGAACCAGGGAAGAGTCCAGAAGAGATCCAGGCATCTCTGATCACACTGGCCTGGAGTAAAACACCCAATCCCAACTGTCCTGTAGAGGGTGGAGACTTAGGACTGCAGCCAAATGAGACCAACCTACAGCAGACAATGTGTGAAACTAATGATGGAGAGCAGAGACAGGACTGCAACACGGAGCAGGTAATTCTGTAACAGTCAGAGCTAACCAAATGACAGTACCAGTTTTTCAGACTTAAAGTATGTATGTATTAAAGTGGGACTAAAAACCAAAACACCATCGCAACCACATTTCAGATAAAGCTGCTAAACTGGGCAGTGCCTGAAGGACTAAAGGAGAGACTGAGGGGGGAGGAGGGGTGGGGTCTGGACATATGAGGAACAGTATAATTCAAACTCCGCCCCTGCAGCCAGGTGTTTGTAACTGACCTTATACTCATATGATAAATTAATAAAATATCAGTGATCATTGTTGATTGTAATAGTTTGTAATCTAAAATACCAACTTACATGCTAGTGAATATCCTACATAGCTGTAGCTAGTTACATAAAGTATAATCATTTTTTTGTGAGAACAGTGACTCTCCAGTTTTCATTTTGAAACTAAGGAAAAGCCTTGATACTTGATACAGAGTCAATATTTGTTCGACTTGTGTCGACATGTGATTTTTTAAAAGATATTTGTTGAAATTACGGTTTCCAAAGTATCGAAAATCAGACACTAGTAGATGGATACTCATTTGAACAAGTATTGATACTAAAAATCACATTCCCAGGACAGAAATGAACCTTTCATGAATAGCTTTAGAATGATCTTGAGTTGCAACAGAACAAATATAAGACACATAGATTAGTATAGACCCATGGACCACTATGGAACGTACTGAAGGAATACACAAATATAAGGCCACATGGTAATATAAAAGAAAGTACTATGATTTACTGTTGAAAATGACATTCTATTGTCTAGATAAAGAGTGTGTATTTTTTTTTTATTATTATCATTGTGGTATCAAAATTGGTATTGAGTATAAAGTCTATATCTTAGTATTGAAATCAAGTTTGAAATTTTAGTACCATGATACCTCTAGTTCAAACCAGTGTTAGTATTTTTAGTATCTGGGTATCAATTTTTTGGACAACCGTACTAGCCATTACCACATTGAACAGTTAAAATGTATCCCTGTACATATTGTATATATAACATATTAATAACATATTGTAATGTAGACTTTTCTCCATTTGTCATATGTGTGTTGTATAGCTGGCAACACTTGGGGTTGGGGTTGACACATCTGTAAGTGAAGAGGAAAACAGAGTACAGGTTCTGGTGGCAGAGGACCTTCTAGCATCATCAAAAAACTCCTCCAGTTCTGAGGAACTGGTTCTGCACCATGAACGACCCAACAATGTGGCAGTAACAGTGGAGGGCGAACATCTAAGCGCTAAGAAGTCGCAACTAAAAGATCCAGGACTGAATGCAGACAACACAGTAAGTCATTAGTAACAGATACACATTAACTATACAAACATTATAGCAGCTCTGGAGACAAAGTAATATTATTTGACCCCTGTCTCCATCACCATAATTTCCAGGAGAGAAGAGTAGAGAAGTTTTCCTCTGTCGATTGTGTGTCTGCTGTGGAGAGGGAGCAGACCATGCGCAGTCTGGTGAACCTGCAGAGGAGAGTGGAGCAGAGGCAGCAGAGGGACAGGGAGAGGCAGCTGCTCAAGGTACACAACAGCCAAACAGGGCTGAAAGTTCTCATTCACAGTCTACATAGAAAATTACAGGTTAGATATGTTATATAACGAAAACATGGCCTGATACATTGAAATGGTCTCTGAAACTGGGCTTGTTTCAATACCCATGTTTAAGGGTTTGTTCACACTTGCACTGTAAAAAAAAAAAAAAGGAATAAACTGGAACTTAACCCAACTAATCCAATTATCTAATCCAATTATCTTTGTATCTTAAATCCAGGCATATTTACATTTGCTATTGTCTTGTTAATGAATGTACACTGTTAATGTGCACAATATAAAACCTTTTGAAAAGTGTACAGTTGGAAATTGAGATGGAGGGCAGCAACGACACATAACAATATACTCACTGTAATTGTTTACAAGAAAGGTCGTCAGTGTATCAATTGGTGAAATAGGGGTCAGTTACAACTTGTTCCTTAAGTTTTCTCTGATACAAATACTCACATATCATCATCTCTGTCAGGTCCAGGAGCACCTCTCTATCATCCAGAGCAGGAAGGCTGAGGAGGAACAGCTTTGCCTCAAAGACAGACTCAGACTGCTCACACATGACCTCCCACAGGTAACCACTAGAGGGTACTACCTATTACAACCAGGCACTTCTTATTACAACTAAGGTGCATCTGCAGGTACAGGCCTCAGTGATGTGATGAAGGGAGAGTGTAATGGAGAAAACCCCACTGCTTCTGACAGGTTGCATCAGTGGCACTGAAGAATCAGAATTACTTTTAGACCTCCCCAAGAATACAGACATGCAGCCAACAAGCAGAATAGTTCTCAAAAAGTTAAGAAAATGTAAATATCAGCAACATAAAGAAAATAGGTACAATGAGTCTTTATCAACTCAACTCTCAGTGAAAATTAAAACTACATTTTAACTGAAATTATACGAATATAGTACCCTCATAACATATTTACATCTTCATGTACAGTTTTACAACAGTGAGGTATGAATAGAATATTGCACAAGGATCGTACAGTGAGACTTTTACAGTTTTACAGAGTTCAGCAGTTTGCAGTTTGACAGGCACCAAACTGCCATCATTAAATTCCTTAACGTGGAATATATTCTCAGGAAAGAGAGTGCATTTGGTGAGAATTTAATTTAGCAGGCTATGATTGACTGGTGGTAGGAACAAGGAAGAATTCCTGGCTGAATTTTATGCCTTACAAGATATATTCCATAGTAATTGGATTGGTTTTGTAGGAGGACATCCAGCAGCAGAAGGCGGTGGTGAAGGAGAGACTGGAGCAGCTAAGACGAGAGCGCTCCTACATCCTGCAGTCCAAGAGAGACAAGTCAGTCCCTCCATATGAGGTCAGCCCCACATAGAGCAGTGGTGTAACTCTGGCTTTTCTTCTCCAGAAACACAGCCGGGTTTAAGGAGCTTCTGATCCCCACAGGACTGCACCACACCAAAATCAAGGAGGATGGTGACTGAGATAAGACACGGTTAATGTCTACTCCTTTTCATTCTCAGTTTATTTATTATTTGTACACAATAAACACAGATTATCTAGTAACCCACGCAGACATGGGTAGTACTCAATTACATTTACTTGCCTCCAACTTGAGTAATGCGTTTATTGAAGTAACAGTACTCTTACTTGAGTAAAAGTTGTGTTTACTCTTCCCACTGTGAGTAAGTCTACAAGTGACAAAAGCTTTATATTGATATGAAATGATTTTAACATTTATGTTTCTTGCAACTTTCCTTCATATGTATTTTTTTTCTCTATTTAAAGTTCAAGATTTTGTGCATTATTTAATGTTTTGTCCTTCTAATTACATTACCTTTAAATGAAAAATCTGAATTTAAGTCCAAACAGTTATTCTTTAAGTAACTCTTACTTGACTTTTTTTACTCTAACTTTACAGTCTTTGGCTACTCTACCCACCTCTGGGTAGAGTAGCCATTGTCAATGTCTCAGGGATTATAACCAAGGCTCATTTTCAACACCAATGCCCAGGAGCAACACTACCCAAAGAATGCCTCAATGATTATTTGGAATTTTGTTAAGTTTTAATTTATGCAGTATGCTCCATGTTATGTTTTTGTTAGTACATGTTATAATGTAGATCACCACCAATTTGAGGTTAATAGTAAATAATCACATTTATATAGTGCTTTTCTACCTTCAAGGCACACAAAGCGCTTTACATTAAGGAACCACTCACCCATTCACACACACACATCATACACCAGTGTACACAGACACTGGGGACGAGGGGGTTAAGTGTCTTGCCCAAGGACACGGCAACAGTATTCATCCGTGGAAGCTGGAATCACGCCACCAATCCTTGCGTCACTAGATTTGGCTGTTCTACCATTGATGTTTGGGATTCAAATCGCTGACCCTTTGATCAAATAGATTTTTTTTTTTTTGGACAGCATTGTGGTAGATTTGCAGTTTTTGTTTTATAAAATAGGATTCTGTTCAAACATCACATTTTAAGCACGTTCAGAAGAATTGATACAAAGACTTAAGTATTAATTAATATTAATTCCTATAAGGATCACATTTCACATGTTCTTATGGTTCTCTACTACAGAGTTAGCAGTTCTTATGTAGGATAAGACAGGATATTTTGTGGTTTGTGGAGGAAATTATGGCACTTCAAAAATCACAACCTTTGTAATTAGGTAATTGCGTCCATTGAAATTGTGATTTTGATTGTGATTAATCTTGCAGCCCTAATTAAACGTTCAAACATTGTGAGCATACCCTGGCACAATTGTGTTGGTTTTGCTACCGTCTTCTTCAGTCTACTGATGTGTAATTGAAAATTTTGATACAAGTCTTCAAAGATGTTCTGTACGTTTTTGACAATACACTTCTCACCAAATGCAGTTTTATCAATAAATCAATATTCAGTATATATTTTTGGTTTGTGCCCTTTAGACTGGATAACCACAGAGTGTGCAATGGGGCGCCTGGTATTACCTTAGTGTGGTCTTCTTTACAGTTTCATGTCATAGACTTTCAGTGAATAGAAGGAAAAAGTAACAGGGCACATGGCTGGTTTCTTATACATTTTAATAACCTGGACAAACATAAGCATTAACATTAATTTATCACTGCTCCCCTCCGTTGTGTACACGTCAAACCCCAGTGGACTAAATTACATACACCATGAGTCCTGAAGGTGCAGGTCGACCTTCCACATAGCGCCTTTTTACTTATAAGATTGATTTAGGTTTCTGCTTGGTGCTTACATAACACACAGGACGCTGTTGTAGAGGCCCACTGCACCTAAGAAGGATGTATTTACAAGTTAACGGAGATTTAATGAGCAAGCCCAATGACATTTGGCAAACAACTGAACAAATATGTGAAGTGTTTGTATAGAGGGGCTGTGTGAATCCAGAGGAGAGGGGAGGGTGGTCTAAAGTGAAGCAAATGAGAATCCATTTCTTTTATATGACTGTATATTTATGTACAAGCGCACTGCAGTCCAACACAAAGCAGAAACACTAATGCTAAACAAACATTCAACTGTGGCTCCTGTGTCACACACATACATAGTACACCTGTGTCCTCATGATCATGATGAGTATTCAACAAAAAGGGTCAAGTTCTGTAGCCCTACATTCACACTATGAAGACCGAAGCTGGGTTTAAACTAAAGACACACCCCACCATAGGTGCTCTATGGAAGGTGTGTGGAATAGACTGAACTAAACCTGTACAAGCCATTCTCCAAATATTTCACCCACAAAAAGCCTATGAAACATGCCCCTGTGTGCTATGGGGACAGCTTTACTCAAACGAAGGGCAAAATGATATTAGGAATATGTTGAACTGAACTTCATTATCACCACTACTTCCAATACTTTAACGTGTATGTGCAAGATCAGTGCATAAAGCAGCATGTGCTGGTAAACTACAGCTTTACACCTTAGCCACTGGTCTATATTATTGTGATCTAGTGTGCCCCATATGAAGGGTAAAGCCTTTGAGGAAAACAGGTCAGACCAAGTCAAGTTCAGCCAGTGAAGCTCAGATAATGAAACACCTTCAGAGTGTGTTTTTTATGAGCAGTACTGTCCATAAACAAAATAATCATTCTTCCAGCATTTTACATGTGATGGGCACCATGAGGAGAGGGGATGTGAGGCTGAGTATGGATTCAGAGAATTCCCTCTTCAGATATCAGAAGGAATGGGGCATGTCTGCATGTCAGGTCTGTCAGCTCAGAGTTTGTGTATATGCTAACATCTGTGTGTGTTTCTATGAGAGGAGTCTCTACTGGTGTGCACACTGCACCCCGGGCCCATGGTGGCCACCTTCCTCATCTGAACTATCATTATAAGCCTCCCTCCTGGCTCCGCCCCCAGCTTGACTCTTGTCAAACTCTGTCAGGTCCACTTCCTCTGCATCAGGAGCGATGACCGGTGTCTCCGAGCGAGCGGGCAGCAAGCACTCCAGCTCCTGGAGACAGTGAGCACAACATCAAACTAAAGGCCTAGAATCAGGCTTTAAAATGTTAACAGCCCAATTTAAACTCACATTGAGCTTTTCAGGGCTAATCCAGTTGTTCTCAGGAAATTGGACATCAAACTTAATATAGAGGTCTCCTTTCTCAAATGGGTTTCTGTACTGAGGCATTCCCTCTCCTTTCACCACTCGTATAGAACCTGGGCACAAATGGGTTGTGAAACTTTTCTCGTTCTATATTAGGTACATACGTCATGACCAAATCCCAGCTTAAGTATCACATTTACCTGGCTCAATAACCTTTCCAGTTGGATATTTGACAAGCAGCTGTCGTCCATCTAGATGTGTGATGGTCATCTGGAAACCACACAAAGCCTCCACAAGACCGATGCGTTGCACCATGTGCAGGTCGCTTCCATCACGCTTAAAATCCTGGTTAGGAACAGAGGGACTAGATTCAGCTGGGTTTAAGTTATCAAACATATTTCAAACTTTCTACATTATGTCACATCTGGATTTCAAATAAATTTATTTATTATATTATTTTGTTTTTACAAACTTATACACTGCCTGGCCCAAGAACAAAATAGACTATAGTATCCTAAACAACATAATGAGTGTCAATCAGTAGATTTAATGTTGCTAATATTTTAATAATGTTGATATTGAAATGAATCTGGATCCATATTATCCATATGCAAAAAACATTGTCACTTTCTTTTGGTCCAGGCAGTATACTTGACTAGTGAGTCAAACTAGTCTTCAGTGTGATGACACAGAATAGCCGGTGTTACCTCATGCTCCTTCTCCTGCAACACCAGGACGATGTCTCCTGGTTCTATCCCTGGGGCTTGGTCTGCCTCTCCAGTGAATGTGATCTTCTGACCGTGCTTCATGCCCTTGTCCACGTGAACTTCCAGGAGTTTGGTCTCCTTACTGACCTTGTGACCTTCGCACTTCTTACAGCGGTCCTTCTCGTTGATGACTTCACCTGCACACAGGGCTCTGGGGTTCACTCACAGCTCTCAGCACCCTGGTAAAGTGACTGAGAACACTAACGTTACCTTCTCCGTTACAGTCTGTGCATACGGACTGCATCTGTTGGACCATCCCAGGAGCCAGCTGTCTGATCATGACCCGCATCCCTCGCCCTCTGCATGCAGTACATTTCTGAACAGCCCCAGCCTTACCCCCCTGACTGAAGGAGGACACATAGACAAGTCAGACCTTTGTGTCAAACTGAATATACAGTGAACATGAAGACTCACCCATTGCACGCACTACACAGCACATTCTTACTGAGCTGTAGTTTTGTGGTTTTCCCATTGTAGAGGTCCTCCAGAGAAACTCTGCAACACAATGACATTTAGTAAAAACAAACATTAAAGGTGCACTGCAGAACTTTTCTAATGGCATATTGGCCACCCGCTTGGAAATGTTATTGCTTAGAGTCTTCTACAGTGTGAGATTAAACATATCCATCTCCATGAAGACAGGTTGTGACAGGTGACACCACCATGCAAAGTTACAGGTAAGACCTGTGTAAGGGTGCTCTGCTCAGAAGATGAATGCATCTTTTTCAAAGTATTAATAAGCACCAAAACACCCACAATTGATAAATAAATGCTAGATCAATTAAATTAATTCCATACTGTGATCCTTTTCACAAAAGGCTTTAACATATCCATGTTATGGACCATCCACTGGAAATGTTACTTAGAGTACCTTTAACACATATACTTAGGGTTGCCAAAAGTATCAAAAATCAGATAAATCAATACCAAAATTAGTATGGAAAACTAGATGCTCATTAGATTATTGATACTAAAAAAGTCACATTCACAGAAATGAACCTTTCCTGAATAGCTTTGGAATGATCTTGAGCTCTATCAGAGGCAAGAATAAGACCACATTATGTGGCAATGGACACCAATGCATATGCATAGTATAGGCCCATTACCTTGATGAATGAAGGATTACACAAACATAAGGTCACATAGTAATATAAAAGAAAGTACTACGATTTAATGTTGAAAATCAGATTTTATTGTCAAAATAAAGAGTGTTTTAATTATCGTTGCAGTATTGTAATCGGTATTGAGTCTATTCCTTAGTATCAAAATTGAATTTGAGTAAAATGTACTGTCAAACCTACTTCAGAGGGTGCACCATGTCCTCGCCTCTCCTCCGCCCACCATTACGCCTTCGTCCTCCATCCATGAACCCAAACAGCCCTCCCCCAAAGATGTGGGAGAAGATGTCATCCATGCCGGGCCCGGGACCCCCGCCCTCCCGAAGCCCCTGCTCTCCATAACGGTCATACAGCTCCTTCTTCTCTGGGTTGGACAGTACTTCATAGGCAAAGCTGATCTCTTTAAACTAGAAATACAAACAAGTTGATACAAGCAGTTCATATAATTTGCAATGTATATCTCATTCATGCTTTTTTATTCAATCCTACCTTATCCCCAGCATCAGGATTCTTGTCTGGATGGTACTCTTTGGCTAATTTTCGGTAGGCCTAGAAAAATACAATGTGTTTTAAGTTTTGTGGACGATCCTGTTGAGACTCTTTCCATCTTTGCTCTCTTCTGAAAGGCTTGGCCTGTCAAAAACACCAGCCACTCTGAGGACTCACTGCTGGTGACATCTCCAATCAAGCCGCTCTGTATGTGGGCCTAGTAACCACTCATTTATTACACATATACTGAATAACAAAGTAATCATTTCATTATCTGAATAAAATATGTGTATTGTAGTTACGCTAAATAATATTAATGTAATAAAGAACATATAATTTTACCTGTATAATACAGATCTGGTGATAGTATAATCATTGTTAAATTTAAGTCTTCTCTAGCCTGTGTTGCAGAGGCAGAAGGGAATAAGGGATGACGTTCACTGTTATTATAAAAGCTGTGTCAGAGGAGATCCACCTGTGTGGTTCATTACACGCTCATATCCATTAGCCTATTTCATAATTGTAACAAGGTTAGTAACAGTTACACTTTTCCATTGTTTAACCTGAATAATGGTTCTACAGTCCAAAAGGTGCTTTTAATGCGTAGTTTTGTAAAGGGCTAATCCAAATAAAGTGCAGACTTGACTGGAGGTTGTTTTTTTTTTCCATTAAGGAGCCTGTTTGCTAGCTCCTACTCCTGATATGTGTGTTCACTGGTTACAAACTGAAGATGTTATCAGCAGGTCTTCTACTTGTCATCTATAAAAACAGCTTTATACGACATATGGACAATAACCGCGGACTGTCAGTGACCCAGTCCCGCGGGTTAGCGCACATTCAGTCCCGGTGGAAACGATCTTGGCACGGCTAGCGCACTGCCAACTGCTTTTAGCATTTGAGCTAAAGCTACATGAACTAGCTCACGTTGTCAACTCTAAAATATACCAGGCTGCTGTCCACGGAAGATCTCTCTTCGTATTTTCTTTTGTTTGCTCGTCTACCAAATATCTGCTTGGTTTTGAGTACGTACCTTTTTCAGCTCATTTTCCGAAACCGAGGGCGAAACTCCAAGGATATCGTAGAGCCTGGTATCCGCGACATTCGCCATGATGCTAACAGGCTAAAGGCTAACAGTGAACGAGCCTCTGCGGAGAGTCAACCCAGAGTCAGCTGAGCGCAGCCGCGGACAGCCCCCGACTGCCCCGTATGCCTAAAAACAGCGGCACCCCGAGACACACCGCGAGAGACACCGCAAGAGACACCCCAAGAGGCAACCTCAACAGCACCCAGCCACCAGCGAAGAGCGGGGGTGCCAGGATATACGCTCTTTCTGGAGTTTTCCACACAAGTCAAGAACAATAATTAGGTGTGTTTAAAATGAGCACGGTGGCGCAGGCGGACGGCTCTACGACACCGCTATGTAGACACCGGTAATATCGTGAGATCAAGGCGGCTGCAGGCGCCTTGCAAGACGGCAAAAGGCGAAAAAAGCAGCTGCAGCTACCGCCTTCATGGACTACAAAGCCTAAAGTATGATGGGAAATGCAGTGTTGTCAGCGCGTGTGTCTAACAGCGGACTGGCAGCTGATTGGATCATAGAAATGTGATTCAAATTTGTTAAGTTGTTTCTTCTTGGTTCTCTTCTATCTATTTTTTATATCAACACAGATGCTTAAAGTCAGCCAGAAAGGACTGGGTGTTGTAAAACAATGATACATGGTTATATGTGAACTTAATGAGCTAAAAGTTTTCACCACAGATCAAAGTGTGTTAACATTAAAGTGAGCTCTATGTTCTTTGCTATGGTGATGTGTGTGTCAGTTTGTAATGTGTGAGGAAACAGGACAAAGCATTCATTAAGTTGTATATAGTTTTACAATATTCCGTTCAACACTGCAGCGCCACCTGCTCAAAATTCACACATTTATCTTCTCAGACAAACGCCACAGCTGTGAACCAATAGTACCCCATAGATTTTGACCATGAACCAATCAGCGAGCTCACAACCATAGACCAAAGTTGCTCACAACACAAACAAACAAGGGCTGGAGATCGGCTTCATGTAAGAATAATGCGATTGCGACAATGTTGAACATTTGCAAACAATAAAGTCGTAATCTTTTGCATCAACGTAATGCCAGCACGCTCCTGTGTTATCAGTTATTAGTCATTAGTAGATTTCCTGAAATTATGCTTACAATATACATCCATACACAGCACGAACTAGTTATTACGCAGTTGGTTTCCTTCTTTTGTGGACGCTTTTGGTATTGTTTCTGTTATTGAGGTTGCTGTGAAAGCTGGTACAGGGTAGAAATTCTATAATTGATCCATGGTAGAGACACACAATATGAATCTCAATAAACTAAGCTCATAAACATAAAACCTAAACACAGTCCTGCAAATACACACTTTTACATGGAGCACATCTTCGCTTGTGGTTGGGAGCATGGCAAAAGTGGGAGAACAGGTGGGTGGGGTTTGAGTGTCCACAAAAAGTTACAAATTACTAAACATGTGTAAGAAATCAAGAGCGGTTACAAATGTATTTATTTTCCCTGATAAATGTTGATCATGTCAGAAAAAAACACGCCCTCCCTTAGTGAAGATTTATCAGTTGCACGAAAAAGGCTGTTGGCCCACTGCTTATTTCTTTCTTTCTAGATATCTTCAGTGATACGTGTCTCAGGCCCCCTGCGGATCCTGCCTTGCGCCCTCCCGTCCCGTTTCCATAGCCGCCCCTGTTAGCAGAGCGCAGTTATGGGCCTGCCGCCGGTGACCTAGCGCTTACTGCCAAAGTCGGCGAGATTCCCCTTCGCATCTCCCCTGACCTGCTCCACAAAAATGACAAACAGAAGGTAAGCCCCCGTGAGCGTCTTGTCGTGCTATTTGCGCATATTTTGCCCCAGTAAAAGCTTGTTGTCATTCAGCGTAAAGGATGAGGAGGGAGAGTGCCGCTAGGTCTGAGTAAGGACATCGCTGTTTTCAATGAGGCTGCTAATAGCACGTTACTTTGCGCTGTAGCCGTGTGTTGCGTACTTCTTTCTACACCGCGCAAAGCTATTTTAACATATAAACAAAATCTATATCAGACCAAAAATTTGCATGGATGGAATGGTAAGTATTGGGTCGCGTATGAGTCATGGCACCGAGATTGGAGGAGGTTTCCAGTGATGGATAATCCACGGTGCACGTTACTTATCCAGATATAAACGCATTAAACCAGGGACAGTGAACCTTGTGCACTATTAAAATCATATTATTGCTCATACATTAGCCCTGTTAGCCCCTTATTCTGCACATATGCTAGAAAGGCCTGTGTTAAAGGGATAGTTCAGGGAGCATGTGGTAGATAAATTACTTTCTATCTTGGATTTGGGTGCATTGATTTTTATAAACTAAGGTGGTTTAATGGTTTGCTAAACGGTTTGCTTTGGCTATAGTATAAGTCCTGTGTTTTCTAGGTTGGTGCTTAAAAACATTCTCTAAGCTGTTTATCCTTTATTTTGGATTTGATATGCCAAATTTAATTACAAGTCCCCAAAGTCCGGTCCATATGGTAACAATGTATCCTACAGTAGCTAGATTAATCCCAATTACTGACACCATGGGTAAAGAACCAAAATCGTTAAATCACTTTCATTCACATCATCTATGCCTATGTTACCTTCCCTCTACTGTTCTGTAACCAGTATGATGGAATCAACCTTTTACTCTCATTTAGATGACTGAATGAATGAATTTAAATGACTAATGTTTTTTTTTTTTTTTAATGATTTTATGGTAACCTGAATAAGTATAATTAACAATTAAGCATATTATCTCAATATTCCTAACATACATGAATCAAAACACCTAAATTGAGACTGTATCATGTTGTAGCCCAAAACACTAAACCAGAGCTGATCCAAGGTTAAACAAGGACATAGCTAAGTAACACACAATAGGGACTATATTGTGTCATAAAAATGTTTTTTATTTTATGATATATGTTATAATGTTGTTAACTTATCACAGACATACATGGAGTTGTGTTTTGTTTCATTTACACATTTAACTCACACATCTTGCATATTTAGGATGAATTATTCTCTCAAACAGAAAACACTCTGTTCCACGTTGTGATGTCATGTGGTAATAGAGGAAATTCTCCACTGTGTTTTTAAACTCCATACACTTTCATTAGAATAATATGGATAATGTTAGCCCTAGAATTGCCAATCTATAAAGAGCATTTTCAGCTGTAAACAGAATAATAATACAGGATTACTCACTCAACATGTGTGAATGAAACAAAACTCAAGCTTTTAGCTTTTTGTGAACAATTCCAGATATGTTTTACTGAGGTAACAACATTATAGCATTACCTAAAGCACACAAGAATCCATTTTGTGTAATATAGGACCTACAGGGAAACTGTAACAACTCCTGAGAGGCAAGAACGTGGCAGGCCCTCCTAAAAGAAAAACTACACATTGCACCTTTAAGTAAGCTGCTCTAAATAAGTAGACCCATGTAACTAAGATGTACTACTAGTAGAAGCTTGCATATCATATTGCTATTACCTGTAGCATAACTTTAGGACGACTGTGCTGGAGCATTAATCTCATCCTATAATATCTATGCTACTATCATATGTTAATTTATTATACATCCTCTCTCATTATTGCCATTTAAAACAGTGACAGTGATCTATCTCACCTGTCCCTGCTCTTTTGTACACTGACAAACACATAACGGCATCGTCTGCTCTGATCAGCTAGAACTCCTACTCCAGTAATATTTTTATTGAAGTAACCTTACTTGGTTACTTCTCCGATTGTGAGTAGGTGTAAGTGTGACAAAGGCTTTATGACAACAGTATAATTTAGAATTTTTGTTTCTTGCAGCGCTCCTTCAGATATGATTTCGTTTTTCTCTTTTTTGTGGTCTACGTATTGAAAATTCCAGATTTTGTACATTATTTAATGTTTTGTCCTTCAAATGACAATAACTTCAGATTATAAATAAGATGGTACATCCCGACAGTTACTCTTTAAATTACTCTTACTTGAGTAGTAATTTTCACAAATACTTTTTTACTCAGCAGAGACTGAGACTAATTTCTGTCACTGCTTTGTACTTGAGTAATATTATCTTGAAGTAACGTTACTCTTTCTTGAGTATAATTTTTGGTTACTCTACCCGCATTTGTTATTAGTCATGTAACTGCGCTTGTCTGTGAATCCAAATATTCAGTGCTCTCTCTCTACCAATGGTTCTCTTGCAGCTAAGTGTGTGTGAGTCAGACAGCAGCAGCAGCCATGTTCTGGAAGTTCGACCTGAACACTGCCTCTCATCTGGAGGCTCTACTGGACCAGGAGGACGTGAGCCTCAGCCAGCTGCTGGAGGAGGACGATGTTCTGCAGGAGTGCAAGGCTCAGAACAGGAGGTGCACACTACTACACACACTTATAATATGGATCTGTGTTCGGTGTTGGGAAGTGATTGTGATATTTTTTTTATTACTTTTGTGTAACTGTACCTACCATATTCTTTATTTGGTAATATTCATATTACAGTTACTTTCTTAAAATCAGACAGCTCTGTCTTTTGGGTCTTTTAAAGTGTGTTCTAAACACCTAAACTCCACCCACAACCACATTTTAAATAGAGTTGCTAAACTGGGCAGTGCCTGAAGGACTAAAGGGGAGACTAAAGGGGTCTGGACATATGAGGGACAGTGTGATTGTTCTAACAGGTATTCACACTTTGAACTCCGCTCCTGCAGCAAGATATTTGTAATCAGAAACACCTGGCTATTATCAGGGCAGTCTTTCGTGATGTCACCAACAGTTGGAAATTGCAGTGGCCACTGGAGCCAGGACACACCTAGAATTAGGCATTTTTGACCAGAAAGCTGCAGAGTTTCCTAGTTTGCACTAAAGTTGCCAAAAATGACTAGAAACAGTACATAATACTATTATCATTATAAACACAGTATAGTATAGTAGTGAAAAACTGGACTTAATGTATAGTTACATTTGAGAGTTTTGTTCCACTTTTACTTCCCTGTGCAATTTCCAGTTTGAGTTAATGTGGAAGACCTAGATCACAAGGGTTTACTGGTCCAATGCTAATGGTGATGTGACTATGTCTAAAATAAAGAATTACCATAAATAATACATAATAATCATAAAATAATAAAAAATAAAATATACTGGTACATCAAATCTCTTATTTGAGTTTCTGCTAATGGTACTTTATAACATTTCCACTCCTAGCACTGCCCGGAATTATGTCTTATTTCCCATTGTGATAACAGCACAGTCCAGACTAGATCAATTCAATTCAAACAGTGCACACACAGTAGTCTCGGAAAGCTATACTGGTAGAGATATGTTTGTCTCTCTGTATGTTTTTAAATAAATAACGTAATCTAATTATTTCATTTATTAACAACAATCAGAGACTGGAATAAGCCAATAAATCATGATTATAATTTTACGATAATTGAGCAGGACTTGTTAGACCTGGTGTTGGTATACTTGACTATATTTTTGTCAATGTGTATCTTATTTGATCATCACAATATAGGATTGTAGCTCACTGTATATAATCAAAAACAGTCCTATATTATCACTATTGAAAAGCAGTTTCAGTACAAAATAGAATACTATACTATATTGTCTTACCATTCAATAAATGTCAGAGGGAAAAATAATTTTTGGGGGTCAGTTTTTATCAAGGGTATGTTTTCTTTGTACCAGTACTTATTTTTTCTACTATGATACGATTTGAAATGTAGAATGTTAAATGAACAAACTTCTATGACTCATTATAGATCTAAAAATATAATATACAAACTAGCTAATAAAGTATTTCCTTCTGCAGCTCATGTTTTTTTTAATATATATATATATATATATATATATATATATATATATATATATATATATATATATATATATATATATATATATATATATATATATATATATATATATGTGTATTTTTTACAATATTATATATTTAGAAGGTGGGATAATCCTGTGTATTCATCAAAAATACATCAGACTTCAAAATTTATTTGCATCACAGGCCTGTACCTAGTGTAGTTTTGTATATAACTGTTAACTCTTTAGAATACAGCCAACGTGTGTTTCTGTCTTGTACTTGCAGACTTCTCCTGTTCCTGTGTAAGGACCAGTCAATGCAGGAGCTGGTCCGTTTAATCACTACAGAGCCCCCTACTGGTGTAGAGGAGACAAAGCGCTTCAAGTAGGTTTTTCATGATGTATTTTGAAGGCGCACTAAGTCAGATCTGTGGAGAGGCAACCCCACTCAATGCATATTTGAGCAATTAAACCCCCCTTGTAATTTAAATTATTGATAATTAAAATAATATGCCATACCTTGTAGTGTTGTCACAATACTAAAATGTCAAACTGATTTTAGATACTAGGTAATAGACTCTTTCTGATATGATAATAAAAAATAGAATGTAGAATGTAATTTTCAACATTAAATCGTAGTACTTTCGTTGATATTACCATGTAGCCTTATATCTGTGTGATCTCCCAGTTGTCCAGGTAGGTTCTACGGTGGTTTGTGACGTATAGTCTAGTCGTCTAGTAGTCTAGTATGTAATGCGTGTGTTTTCAGGCATCCAAATATAGCATGTGAACTCCTGACCTGTGACGTGGGGCTGATCAATGATAAGCTGGGGAATGAGGAGCCTCTGCTGGAGAGCCTCTACTCTTTCCTGGAGCAGCCCCCTCCTCTTAACCCCCTCCTGGCCTCCTTCTTCAGCAAGACCATCGGCAACCTCATCGCACGCAAGACTGAGCAGGTAAGCTACAATAACAATCTCTAAGGCGGCAAAAATTGTGAAAACAAATATTTAATTTATTTTAGTTTCTATTAAGAAGCAATTTGCAATGTATGTTAATGTTAATACTTAACCCTTTAAAAACTGAGCACACTATTGGCCAGTATAGCTCACCTAGACTTTTATTCTTCATCTTAAACGAAGTATCAGAATTTACTGCATTTTTTCACACAACTACTTCTATTTTACACATCCATCCGTATGTTTTCTTTTACGCATCAAATAAATGACTGGGAAAATCCCCGCAGCACCCGCGCTCTCATTCGTCACCTTTGAGGGACAACAGAGGCAGATTACCGTAATGATGGTAAAATATTTAGATAGCCCCGTTCCTCCACTTTGAGATGCTGTTTGAATTTACATGAGAGCACGACTGGTTGCAGAGTTACGCTGCTGGAAAGTCCGCAACCGCGCTCTATCGGCGACGATAGCCTTCGACCCTATAGGGTTAATAATATGATTCTGTTCAAAGTTGAAGTGGAACTAAAGACTAAATCCACTTTTTTGCTACTAAACTGTGTATATGGTGTTTTAATAGCAATATCTACTGTTCAAAGTAACTTTTTTAACAATTTTAGTGCAAACTAGGTTCTCTTCCAGCTTTCTGATCTAAAACATCTAAATCTAAGTGTTTGCTGCCTCCAGTGGCCTCTAATTTCAAGTATTTGGTGACATCAAGAAAGACTGGCCTGATTAAACTCAGGTGTTTCTGCTTATAACACCTGGCTACAGGGGCGGAGTGTGTAGTGTACCTGTTAGATCAATGTTAGGTTACGTTCACACTGCAGGGTACCTTGCCCAGTTGGAATTTTTTGTTTTCTAACCGATTTTTGTGCATGGTCGTTCACATTAATGCGACTTCTATCTATCCCTGTTGTGAACAGAATGCGGTCGTGAAGTGACCCGCATGTACACAACGTCACACACTGTCACACAACGTCACACAAAGTCACACAAAGTCACACAACGTCACTCAAACCCCCCCTCCAGATCTAAAACAGGGCTAAAATTGACTTAAACATGGAATGCCTTTCCTGAGAACACCCCAGATCTAAACCAGTTTGAGAAGCAGTACTTTAAATAACACATTGTAATGAGAGTACATGATATGTTTGTGTGTTGCCCATGGTCCTGTAGGTGCTAAACTTCCTGCGGCGTAAAGAGGGCTTCCTGTCCCTGGTTCTGAAGCACATCGACACGTCGGCCATGATGGACGTCCTGCTTCGACTTATCAGCTGTGTGGAGCCCCCTCCACTCAGACTGGACACACTC
Source organism: Periophthalmus magnuspinnatus (assembly GCF_009829125.3). Classification (NCBI taxonomy): domain Eukaryota; kingdom Metazoa; phylum Chordata; class Actinopteri; order Gobiiformes; family Gobiidae; genus Periophthalmus; species Periophthalmus magnuspinnatus. The sequence continues at coordinate 13,587,642 of NC_047131.1, read as the reverse complement.
ACTGTGAGAACGACTACTTATACTTCACGCACCTAAGCAAAATGAGTGCAAATGAGTGAAGTATTGAGGCATTTCAGATAATAGAATGTGATGGCTGATGAAGGGAAAGAGTCTATTTTCTGTATTGATTACATATGAGTAGTTTAATGACTATCCAAATAAAAAAATCTGCAAACACATAAACATTTATACTAGGCCCAGTTAAACTGGAACTAAAATTTAAATCCACTTTCTTCACTACTATTGCAATAATTGTAAATTGTAAATAAATCTTATTTTTGTAATTCCATTTATTTGAACACATAAAAATTGGCCTTGTATCACAAAGACAGTGGCATTATTCTGTCAAAAGATAGATATTTAATACATATTCTCATGTAGAAGCCCCATTTGATTAAACATGTACTTCAAAAAATCTTAGTGTACTAGTCATGTTTTGATTAGTTGATTAATCAGAAAAAATATATATTGCTGATTGTTAACTACTAAAACAAGTGTTAGTTCTTGCCCTATATTAACTACGTAGTGTGAAAAATGTTACTGCCCTGACATAATGACCAGATGGCGGTGTTTTATGTTTTTTCTGTCCACAGTGGCTGAATGAAGAGAAATTAGCCCAGAGACTGATTGAACTGATCCACCCTGAGAGAGACGAGGAGGTACAGACATTTTGACAAGTATTGAGGTTTTCACAGTTTTCATAAAAATAAATGTTTTTTTTTTTTTTACAGAGGCAGTCTAATGCATCCCAGACCTTATGTGACATCATCCGTCTGAGCAGAGATCAGGCCAATCAGCTTCAAGAGCTGTCACAGCCCGACCCTCTGCTAACTGTGCTGGAGTCGTAAGTCCTGGAGCATTATTGCATGATTCATACAACTAATATTACTCCTGGAAGTATGTAATATCTAGTATCAAAACTATGAATGAAACATATGTTGTTGTTGTTGTATATATTTTGTACCTATAAGTATTTAATTTTATTTTTTAAGCATATCTTTTTTAACTTTGTGCATGCCTGTATTTGTATTTGTATTTATTCAGTGTGTTTTATGTTGCACTTTATCACCAAAGTAAGTTCCTAGTTTGTGAACTGTGTTCACAGACGCTGGCAATAAAAGTCTTCTGATTCTGATTCTGATATGGAATGTAGTAGACAAAAATAAACTCAAAAAAACTTGTTTTAGATTATTTTAAATAGCCTTTACCCTTTGCTTTGATCACTGGTTTGCACTCTTGTTTTTTTTTTTTAAAATCTAGACAAGGTATAGCTTTGAAGGGAAATCCATTTCAGGAGACTATCATGAAGCTTCTTGAGAGAAGGCCCGCCAGCAAAGGGTGGCTACTTTAAGCATTTTAATATAAAATATAAAACATATGAATTGAGTTATGTAACTGTCTTCACAAAATATTTCTATATATTTTCCTTCTATATGTATATAAAACATAGTAGTAGACATCAAGAATGAAAAAAACATTGAATGAATAAGAAGATGTGTCCAAACCTTTGGCTGATAGTGTATATTGGAAATGAAAAAAAGCAAAACTTCTAACACATTAGATTTTGATTTTTAATTATTCAAACATAATGAAAACCTGCAGTCAGAACCCAGTTCTTCCAAACTCTTCAGCTCAGACAGCCACTAGAGTTTTAGGAGTTTCTGAAGTGGTATGTGTTTGTGTTTCTCAGACAAACATCTGTGGAGCAGTTGTTACAGAACATGTTCTCTGGAGAGAGGACTGAGAGCTGCATCGTCAATGGAATCCAAGTGCTTCTCACACTGCTGGAGATCAGGAGGCCTGTGTGAGTGACAACGCGACCTAATCCATATGTTTATTCTTATTACATTAACTTTATGGTTACAGATTCTTACAGTTTCTTGGATTTTTTACAGAGTGGATGGCGTCATGGATGCTCAGGGATTTGAGAGGAGTTACCTGGTCAACAGCAGTATATTGTTGGCCATAGAACCTCATTTAAAACATTTCCATCAACTACTTCTAGAGCCCCCCAAGGTTTGTTGGTGTCTCTTATTCAAATTTATTAGTCGAAAACAATGTATTAACATGCTTTGGAAGTTTTACTTTAGTTTTTGACGCTCAAAAGTCAAAAGTAATTTTCCCTTCCCAGCGCTATCACATCTACATGCATTCTGCTAATGAAACTACTGCACATTGCATAAGGTTTGTGAAGCTGTAGTCTATTGTTTTTTATCATGTTTAGGTATATTTTTAGAGAGGCGTCGTGTGGGAGGATGGATGATGTACGTTTGTGGGCTGAGCATTAGACAGATTTTACAACTAACCATAAGGAGGGTTTGATTGCTAAATTACTCAAACATGCATGAATGACCATATAAAACCACTTCAGCCATGTTTTTGATGAGGGATGTTATAACATGGTAGAAAGCTCCAAAAAGTAAAATTTCCATAATACTCCCTCGTCTGTGTAATCCCTCAGTCGTCCAAGTCTGATCCATAGCAAAAGACAAAATTTTGATCTGTCAAGTGGACAAAATGTTGTTGGAGTGAAGACGTGTCTTGGATGAGCAGCGAAACGTTTCACTTTTACAATGTTTTGTCCAGTTGACAGATTTAAATTTCGTCTTTTGCTATAATACTCCCTCTTTAACTTAACCCTGCCTGTTTGTGTTATTATTAGAAGAGTCCCGTGCTGACCAGCCTGGGCATGCTGGAGGACCCTCTGGGAAACACCCGTCTGCATGTTGCCCGGCTGGTGGCCTCTCTGCTCTACACCAGCTCCTCCAGCCATGCCGTGGTCGCCCAGGAGCTGTGTCGACTTAACACCATGGACCTACTGCTGGTGAGACGGGCATGCCAGCCAATTGTGATAGCTTTGCTTTTTCTTTATGGTTGTAGCACACATATAAATACGCACAGGTGGATAGTACTCATTTGCATTTTCTCAAATACATTTACTCAAGTAACCCTTTAATAAGATTGCACTTTAAGTAGTTTTCAGACGCCATACTTTTACTCCTACTTGAGAGTATTTGACAGTACAGTACTCTTACTTCAGTAATATATTGCACAGTGTAACAGTATTCTTACTTGACTAATATATTGTTCAGTGTAACAGTACTCTTACTTGAGTAATTTATTTTAGGGTGTAGTAGTACTCTTACTTGGGTAGAGTTTGGTTTAGTTCACAAGTGACTAAAGCTTTATGTTGGCAATATGAAATGGTTTGAAAATTTGTGAAATTTTGCACTGCTGCTAATTCAGATGATTTAGCTTTGTTTTTGTTTTTTAATTTTTTGTGTATATCCTTTGAAAATACCAGATTTTATACATTATTTAATGTTTTGCCCTTCCAATTACATTACATGTTATGGCCAGACAGTTACAATTACTCTTACTTGATTAGTAGTTTCCCCAAATACCTTTTCTGTAATTTCTTGGATCGCTACTTTGTACTTTTTTTGGGTACCGTAATATTATTTTGATGTAGCCTACTGGTACTGGTGAATACACGATCATCCGTGTTTTTGAAAATATATTCTGAATGTGCATTGTTAATGTTAAAATGTTTAGATACTGCGGATATAAACCTACAACCACTTCAAAACAAACTGGGCTTGATTTCTTTCCCCTGGTTTTATCCTTAATATCTCAGGACTTGTTCTTCAAATACACGTGGAACAACTTCCTTCATCTTCAAGTGGAGCTGTGTGTGGCGGCCATCTTGAGGCCCTGTGCACACGAGATGAGATTGCAGCCGATCCTGAGCTCCCAGGATAAAAGCCAGCAGAGCAGTGAGGAGGGCCCCCAGGAGCTCAGTGGGGCCCTGACCACTACCAGGAGCACGTTAGACCAGCCGGAGAATTCTGCACACAACCTACTCATGAGTCATGTAAGCTTATGAGCTCGTTTAACAAACAACTAGTCTAAAAATTTTAAAGCTACAATATTAAATGTATCTTCTTTTTCAGTTGTTCCAGCACTGCCACCTGGTTCAACGGATTTTAGAGGCCTGGGAAGAGAATGATAAATTGCAGTAAGTACTAAAACTAAATCTTGTTTCCAAAGATATGAAATATCACACGCTGCCTAATGTAAACAAAAACAATTACAACCATTTGTGATACTGCATAAGGCACTTTAAATAACATGTTAAGTACCACAAAATAACATTAAAATGTCTGAAACCTTAATTTTACTGCATCAAATATTCATTATAACATTCATCAAATTGACACTAACCTAATATTTAGGTTCTCTCAGCACAAAATAATACCAGTTATTGCAATGCAAGATAGGTAAGATTTTTGTCACATGTGGAACATTACAGGCAACGTAATAACATATCCATGAAGATAAGTAGATGGTGAATCCCCCACCAGACTGTTACTTACTGCACCTTTAAACAAGCAGGCTTGATTGCTGAAGTTTTTTTCCTTAAGATTACTATGAGTTTGTGCTGCCAATTCATAAAAATATTCAGGTTAAACATTTGTGTATGTTTGGAATATTGCTTCACCTCATACATTTATGTTGCCCTTCCATCTCAGATTTGGACTTGAACTACTGTTATTTGTTCACAGGTCAGAAGGTGGCATGAGGAGAGGGTACATGGGTCATCTCACCAGGATCGCAAACACTGTAGTCCACAACCTGGAGAAGGGCCCTGTGCACACACAGATCACCCAGCTCATATCAGGTCAGTGCCCTGCAGCGTGTGCACAGACTCAGAATATGTTATAATGTGATTGAATACATATGTGCGTGCAGAGCTGCCTGAGGACACCAGGGGGCGCTGGGAAACCTTTGTGGAACACACCCTGACCGAGACTAACAGGAAGAACACCATAGACCTGGTAAACACAATATACCATTTATATATCATGTATAAACAGGCGTGGCCAGAAATGTACTAAAGTAAGAATGTTTTGGGTTTTTTTGTAGTAGAAGTGAAAAGCATGCCTCCTATATCAATAATGTCATTGTGGATAAGATTTGATTTGTAACTTTACATGTTTTAACATTGACTTATTTGATAAAACATAAAGTAAAAAGCACAAAAATATGTTCTTTTTGAAGTATGCTTAATTATGTAAGGATAACTAACTGTGTTCATAAATTGAATGTTTTCATAACAGATAGGCAGTGGAAATCCTCGCTCATCTTCAGAGGATGACATGGAGAGTCCTTTCCCCAAAGAATTAACTCTACAACAGGTAGAATCATTCAGTCTATTACCCACAGTACCCAAAACCAGACTATATGCAGTTGTATAACCCTGTACTTCTTGTAGTCCTTTTCAGACTATCAGATCCAGCAGATGACCGCAGACTTTGTGGATCAGTTTGGCTTCAATGACGAGGAGTTCACTGATCATGATGACAACATTGGGTATAAGCATAAATATGACACTATAGGTTTGTGCTCACTATAAGAACTGTAATAACTGTTAATCATCAAATCCTTTGGTTACAGGGCTACTTTTGATCGAATTGCAGAAATCAATATCAACATTGACTCAAGCCATGACAATGTAAGTTTATATTACAACATTACAGCGTCCATTTTAGTGATGATATGATTTGTGTATCTGCCATGTAGAAAACCTGCTCTGTGTTTGAGGCGTGCTCTAAAGACAGGATACAGCCCTTTGATGACGACGAAGAAGACATTTGGGAGGAGAAGGAAATCAACTATGCAACTCAGACGAAATCAAGGAACAGGTGACCATTTTATTGTGTTATAGTACAGTTTAGGATTATTTCATGGTTTTCCTTCATCATTAGTTTTTCAGCACTTTGTTTTGATAGATTCATGCATGTTTGAGCTGGTAGAATAGTCTGGATGCCTGGCCCTGTTGTCATGACCTTTGGAGTGACGTTGGGTTAGATCAGGGGTGCCAAACACATTTTCACCGAGGGCCACATCAGCAAAATGTCTGCCCTCAAAAGGCCAGATGTAAAATAAATATAACTACTTTTTTAACTTGTTAATTGACTGTATTTATTGCTTATTCAAGTTACAAATATTCCCAAGTTACAAATATTTTATATGCATTTGCCTAGATGTAAAAATATGTCTATGTAACTGCGTATTTCCTGATAAAATGACATTTTAAGACCATCATACCTTTTAATTTACCCTGTTGAGGTCCACATAAAATGATGCGGAGGGCCGCATTTGGCCCACAGGCCTTGAGTTTGACACATGTAGGCAGCATGGAGTCAGTTTCATGGTGTTGAAAAGGTGCATTTTGTAAGTTTTATAGTGGTGATCAATAAAGTCAATAATCTGTCCATCTTATCTGCCTTTCATTACCTGCATGTCTATGAAGTTTTTAAGCAATTTTGTTGAACATTCCTGGCAAACAGTGTTGAGTGAGAAAGAGGTTTTGGACCTTCCACCTAAAAACGTACATAGTGTCCCTTTAAGATCAATACAGTGCACAAAATGTATAATGATGCATATCTAAAAAGCATAATATGTCCACTTTAATAACACTTGTGTACAGGTTTGGTGGCTGTCCATCTTCAGAGAGTCCAGCAGCGGGAGAGCGCGCAGAGCCACGCAGCTCAGGCCAGACTCCAGACTCCGACTCAGAGGACGAGTCTAAAGAGCACCTGGACCCTTTCCTCAGCCAGTGCCACACAGACACAGGGACCAGTAAGCCTCTCCCCTGCATATACTACTGCAGAGCTTGATAATTTTGGAAAAATACCTATATTTTCTGAAAATCCTTGCAGTTGTGTTTAGATTTGCAATTTATGTTTTAATAATACTAGGACTCTGTCTAAAGTCCACATATTAAACACATCAAGGAGCATTAGCATTTGAGAAAAGACATCTGAACTGCTCAAATAATACAAGAATCTCATGCATTTAAGAACATGTTTGTAGAGGTTTAAACTGTGGGGGTTAGCAGTGTTTAGACATGATTAGACATATTTGTGTTGTTTTAGAAGAAATTCTTTAATTTAATTGCAGGAATTTGCTAATTGCAACCAACATCATTCAAATTACGATTCTGTACTGATTGTGATATACCTTGCAGCCCTATACTACTGTTCCTCTGCTTTATTATATGTATGTACTGTACGCATTATGGTGTGTGTGTGTGTGTGTGTGTGCAGACAGTGGGTGGATAGCAGACTTTGGGGAGATCAACTCCACTGCACCCCCTACAGGAGGAGGGGGCTTCGGGGGCTGGGATACTGCAGCCTGTGAACAAACCACCACAGACTCAGAGGAGAAGGGCTGGGCCAACTTCACAGATTTCCAGCCTTTCTGTTGGTGAGTTACAATTTACAAGAAAAATATATTTTAATGATATTAAAGGGGACTTATGCTATTTTCTTAATCAGTGATGCACATAGGATTCACCAGCATTGTGTAGCCATTGTGGCATGAATGAAAAAAAAAAAATCACTGCTCACTAGTGTGATGTGTAGCGAGCTGGTCTGCCCCTTTAGGGTCCCTGAAGGTGTGAAAATGACCTCTGTTAAGTATGTTTCTGATTGACCATGTTCTTCCATGGTACAAAAAGAAGAACCGTGCTTTCCGCAGCAAAATCATCTTCATGCCTGACAATGCACCATCTCATGCTGCAAGGAATACCTCTGAATCATTGGCTGCTATGGGCATAAAAGAAGAGAAACTCATGGTGTGGCCCCGATGCTCCCCTGACCTCAACCCTATTGAGAACCTTTGTAGCATCCTCAAGCAAAAGATTTATGAGGGCGTGAGGCAGTTCACATCCAAACAGAGGCTCTGGGAGAAATTCAAGCAGAAACTCTCCACAAACTCTCAAGTTCAATGGATGCAAGAATTGTGAACCTCCTATCAAATAAGGAGTCCTATGTTAAAATGTAACTTGACCTGTTAAGATGTTTTGATTGAAATAGCTTTTGATTTCAGCAATATGCTAATGCTACTAATTGAAAAATAAACAAATGACCATTTTCAGTTTTTAACAACAATAACATGGTTTGAAATTCTGTTGTGCATAATAATTTGGAACAGTGCATTTTATTTATTTTTTAAAATACTGTCATCATTGAGAGGTTTGTTGAACAACATTCAAATTGTACTCTAAAGGTTGATGACTTGAAAATTATGATAACATAGGTCGTGTCATTTATATTGACAATTTGGCAAAATCAGAGAAAAATATAATTTGCATAATAATTTGGAACACAGTGTAGACAGTATGTCTTCTTTAAGTCTGTCTTTAACTGTCCTCTCTGTGCACAGCTCTGAAACAGGCCCCAGGTGCAGCTCTCCAGTCGACTCCATCAACAGTGGATCAGGCGGCACCATTTCAAAACAAAACTGTATGTTGTTCTAACTTAGTTCATGTATATTATTGTACATACAAGCAAACCTTGGGCTGTCAATAAGTCAGTATTTAAAATACTAATCAATCCTAGACCTATAAAATAATTATTTCAGGAGCTAAAATGTGAAGAAAAGCAACAAAAAGATATCATGAAGATATGATAAACAAAAATAAGCTCAGATACTTTTCACCATAATTATAACACAAAAAGCTGATATTGTATCCTCCCTCGTCATCACACTATAGAAAATCTAAACATAACACTAACAGTGTACTCCCCCGTGTGTGTGTTGCAGCGTGTGGCTGGGGCGTGTGCGTGCCCAGGAAAGCTCCTCTGGTGGCCTCTGACAGCTCCTCCTCCAGCAGCTCTGACACCGATGAAGACGAGGCAAAAGCAGCCGCTAAAGAGAGCCTCCACCACCAGAGGGTGCTATTCTCCAGGTCTGTGCCCACACTGCAGGTTCCAATGTGGCTCCTGACAGGGGAATGGGAATCCTCTGTGCTGTTCATTTGAAAAGTCTTTGTCATGTCAAGTGCATCTCAGCTAATACAAATTACTAAAAAATTAAGGGATATATTTAGTGGACACTAGATTTAGCACATCGACAAATTGTATTGTATTAGATTTTACACAGACCATGTACAGGAGCATTAATCAAAGAAACATTGCTTTGTACCAAATTATAGCTCTTGGAGCTACCGGTAATTTCCTGAGACATACAAAACACAGATTACACAAAGATCATAAAAAATGCAGTCCAGACATAACTAAGCAATACCAAGACATTTGGCACAATGTTTTAAGTTTTGTTTTGTTTTTTAAATTTTATTTTGTGCAGTGAGCCAGAGAAAATACCAGAAGTGAAATGTAACCCAGGAGAAGGAGACACGACCATGGCCAGTTCAACACAACAGTCAGATGTCACTCTGTGAGTACCGTATGAGTGCGTGTGAGCAGGGCCGGCCCTAGACTTTAGGGGGCCCTAAGCAGAATTTGCCTTGGGGGCCCTCACATTGCATCTTGATACTGCATGATGGTTACAGGCTGTATAAATAACACACCATAGACATCAAGAATCTTAAGTCAGACACTGTACCGGTATCAAAATAGGTGGTGCAGTATAATGTGGCCCAATTGGCTAAAGAGAGAGCATACGTACAGGTTTTAAAAGCTATATGATAGATATTTTTACAAAAAACAACTGTTTAGACTAAATCAGTTTTAACATAAGACCCACTAAATATACTTTTTCTTTTATATATTTATGTTTGATATGATAAACACTGCTAAGAGTAAGTGACTGAAGTCAGTCAGTTGTTGATAGATTACTATAGATAATTTAATACAATATTGGCTATAACATTGAGCCAAACTTTGTTGATATCACAAAAAACATTAGGCTATGTGTTGACTACGGTATTGTATTTATTTGTATTAATAAATTACTAATGTGTACACTCTAATAAATTACTTAAGTTATAAGTTATTATCACCAGGCATTACCAGCTTCAGCATCTTCAGCAGCATCTTGAGATGTGGATGTAATTTCATCTCCAATGGCAAAGAACTTGTCTAAAGAGCCTTTGCAGAAAAAACATAAAACACAGTCAGACTAAATGTAAATCCAAATTCCTGAATAATGACAATAATGATGAAATTAAATAATTTTAAGCTTTATCACAGGCCATTTGCCGTTATTTGTGACTATTGCGTTATTTATTTTTAGCACTCATATAACATATAACAATAAAAAGGACACAGTTAAAAAAACAAACAAACAAAAAAACAGGTGCAGGAAGAGGCAAAAAGCCCAAATATTAACCTTATGAATACATAAAATTGAACACTGTAGTGGTGCATTTGACAAAAAAATGACATTTATGCAACTTAAAAAGTGAATCCAAACATGGATTAAAATTCAATAAAACATTCAACAATTGAAAGATTATTAAACATTACCCTGAAATATCAGACATTTCCTTAAACTCTTTTTAAATAAAGTTTCTGCCGTCACGACACACATGGCTCTACACTTTACAGCCTCTGGATCATAGGCAATGAGTATTGTATCTATGAATCTGCATTAATTTTAAGTAAAATGTGAAATGTTTAGGGATAGGGATTATAATTACGGTATATAATAGTTATATATAGTTTATATATGGCATTGAATAAAATAAGACTGTTACTAACTGTGGCTTTATTATGCTGCTCAGGTCTTCTACAAATGTGAAAGACCGGTGTCCCGTTAGCTCCATGCCCAGACTCTCTCGATAATTTAGCCGAGCAATGTAGCACCAAACACTGCAGCGACAGTGAGACACACTGACAGCAACGCCTTAGCCTGGATTTAATGTTAAGAGATGCACAACAGCAGATTTCCAGCTAACTGGCTAACAACAATATACTATAGACACATAATTTACAGGCAGGAAACACGATCATGAAAATATTTTGTTTCATAACGACACGTGACTTTCAGTACTGGGAAGAAGGCTGCGCGGTCGGTCACAAACACAGTAACACCACCTTGCGCTGGGCCGGGCCCCGCCGCCTGTACACCTGCCGCTGCGATGCTATGCTAAGTGCTAATAGCATGTTGACATATTCGAGGTAGCGGTGGGTGGCGACATTGTGAATTAAAATGACGATAACGTAACTTGTCACATTAACAACTACATTAATCTCTTTGTACGATTCACTCAACATTAACTCTAGATTGATGTTTCTTCTCTTCTTTTTACGCTTCTCCGCACCCGGGTAGCTTCGTTTTGACATGATGAAGACGATGAAAATGAACTTGGAACAGTTGGGCACAGTTCTGTTACATTGTGCATTTGTTTACTTCACACTCGTGCTCGCTTACAATAAAGTTGGCCAATCATTGCAAGATCAGGTGTAGCGTCATTCAGTTGGTTGCCAGATTGTCAATATAAATACATCATGTGTGACTACACAGTGCACTTACTGCGCTACAGCAGAGATGCGTCAGTAGCGCGTACTGCGCGCGTACTAAATGCAATGTATAGTGTGGGGGGTTGCCAGATTGGGGGCCCTCTGGAGGCCTCGGGGCCCTAAGCGGCCACTTAGTTCGCTTATAGGCTGGGCCGGCCCTGCATGTGAGTGTGACTTAGGGAAAAAAAACAACTAGTTTTCCCTTGTATTGATAAATCACTGTTTTATTCCATTTTAATTTCTAAGATTAAAGACAATTAAATTACAATTGAATTCAATTATTATCTTTGAACATTGAGACAGACTTTCCAACCAGCCTTTTGGTCAATACCTCTTAAGTCTGAAGTCTGCTCCAAACCCCATACTTTTAATGACAAAAGACTGACTTAGTGTTTGTTTGCTTGGACACTTAATGGAGGCCTCTCCATTTATACGCCCGAAGCTAAACATTGATATTTTAAAACAATTGGATTAAAAATAAAATTTGATTATTGCACAGTCCTAGTGCAACTGCAGACTAAATATGAGGTATTTTCTCCTTTGACCCTTGAGCTTAATAAACCCACTGTGTTCTGACTTTACAGGGAAATGCAGCCTTCAGCCAACGGCCCGGCTTGATGCTGTGAGGGGCCCACCTCCCTTCAGAGACAGGAACAGCGCAACCAGGAGGTCACCCGTTAGCTCTGCTCTGCTCACAAGCTACATGTTTTACAATCCCAAAACTGCACATGGCCATACTATTTTATTTGCAGAATTCCTTCTCAACTGGATTAGATGTAGAAGTATTCTGCATTTAAATTGTAACTTTTCCAACTTAAACCTTTTTTATTTAAGGTTTTACAAAACTCTATTCAAGGCCAGTAACCTCTACAACACTGGAAATATTAGCCAAATTTGAACCATGTAAATTAGCCAATGTACAAAATGTTTTAAACAAGCAACGAAAAGGTGTATTTTGTCACTATGAATAGAATAGAACTATAGTTGTTCAGCTACCATGTAATGCCACTACTACTTGACACATTTTGCACTATGTTCCAAGACAGATTTACCCTCAAGGGACCACAGAACTTTATCCTGATCTTTATGAACGTCACTACAATATTAGGTTTTAATTTAGATTCTTTACAACGTCTGAACTGTTGACAGTGGTGGTAGTGGTGTCATTGCCTAATATAAACATTTCTAACATGGCAGTAGTCCTCGGGAGTGTACTGCTGTATTTACCTGTGCTTGTGCTGTTTGGAAAAGAGCACCCCCTCAGGCCCACACAGAGGAAGCACACCTGTGGACACATGCACACAGCTCAGCACTATTACACTCCACCCATTCCCCAAAGTGATGTCCCCTGTACTATTGTGACCTTTGACCCTGTATTAGGCTGTGGCTCTTCTTGGTAACATGTAAACGTAATATAAATGTAAACTATATAAACCACAGTATATCTATTTTTGGAATAACGCCGCATGGGGGCAGTGAGTTTTGTGTGTCATACTGTTGAATCGCAGAGGCAATAATGAGACGTGTGTTTGAGTTTTGGGGCGCAGCATCAGTTCATATATGCTCCATTCTTCCACCACGTCTGCCACTTTGTTTGGCTCTGAGCTGCACTGTCTTCCCTAGTGTCCATAGCCAAGTTCAGGTTTAGGTGGAGACAAGAGTAACAAAGTACAAAAGTAACATAGTACTAAAGTGAGTACTGTGATTAAAAGTAAAATTTATGGTAGATAATTTTACTTCACTACATGTGCACGTTTTACATCTTTTTAATTGGACTGAAATGTTTTTTCAAGTTTAAGCTCTTCTGAAATGGCCAAGTGGTTATGTTTAGCACGTTCTCCTTGACATAATGTCTAAAGGGTTTGAGCCAACAAAAATATATATAAACATAAATTGATAGATAAATTAAGTTATCAAGTCAGTAACTTTTGTTGATAAAAAATCTGCACTTTGTTATTAAAATCACTTAATTTGCCATTTTTAACAGTTCATCAAATCTGTCTGAAAATTTACCCTAAAAGTACATTTTACAAATGGGGTGTCAATGCTTATACTTAAAGGAACTGTATGTGCTCTTACATAAAAAAATAAAATAAAAAAAGTTTTATGACACATGGACAGGCCATGTCTCACGTGAAAGCTCAGAACCTCCAGAATTCACTAACTGTGCTGCAGAGACTACACTAGCACTGATTCATGATTGGCTGCAGGTGCTGGGGTTTAGGTAGTGATGCTTCAGATCAGAGTCTTTTTATGTTTAAACCAACTGGATTTCAGCACTGAAACAGGCAACAAAGAGGAGACACTGATGTGAGGCTCATTCTGCTTTCTGATCCAGTGTTTTTATAACTAATCAGCATTACAATTGTTCTCAGTAAAATCTATATTTGATCTGAACATGTTTACCTCATATATTGGGACACAGGTAATTATTTATGGAATCTAAAACAATTCTGTCAAATACATAGATTTTTTATGTGATACTTGTGCCTGTGTGTACTTTTACTTAACTAACACCACTGGGTTTAGGGCAATTTTAGACTACTGTAATTGGCAAACATTCTTCTTTTAGTTACAACTGCTCTGCACTTTGTTTACTACTGTTAGCAGAAATACACCATCAGCAACACTGGGTTCAACTTAAGATAAGAATCATTTGGATGGTAAAGCTGCTGACAAAGTATTCCATAGCAAATGTTTTCTTTTAGTTCATTATGGGATCTGCTAAATCCGAGAACATTTGCACATTAAACTACATTACAACCCTGCAGTCCATTTATGATGCTATATATTTAATTTTATGATTCTATACAACAGCTTTGTGGAAGGGGAAGTTGTACTAAACCAGAATTATCGTGGTGTTGATGTGTGCCAGTGTTGCTTTACTAGGGCTGCACAATGTGATACTAAATTGAAATATTTGCGATAACAACTCTACTGAAATATACTTTTCTAAAATATGTCTTTTTGTTATAAAAGTTCACCATGTGACTTTTCTAGTGAAGAGCCCACCACCTGTTTGTCTCCATTAGGATGTTATTACTAACACTAAAATACTTTACTCTTTCTGGAGATTAGGATTGTCAAAAATATCGAAAATCAAGTACTAATTGATACTAAAACTAGTATCGAAGCTAAATACTAAAAAAAAATAGTCACATTCACAGCACAGAAATGAACCTAAATAGCTTTAGAATGATCAGAGCAGACTAGAATATGTCCATGGACCACTATGGAACCCACCCAGATTACACAGATATAAGACCACATGGTAATATTTTAGTGCCACAATTTAATGTTGAGAATCACATTCTAATGTCTAAATTGTGTTTTTTTTAATATTATGATCATGGTATCAGAATCAGTATTTAGTATTGAGTCTATTCCTTAGTATCTAAGTCAAGTTTGAAATTACTGATTTGTATCATGATGGCACTTCCATGGAGACAGGCAGGTGACCAGAAAACATTACAATGTACTTTTGAAGTCACTAAACTTAAAAGGTACATTATAATGTAAATAAAACAGTAATTCTTTATTAGATATGTTCACGTTATGACTTTTTTGTGTGTCTTTATAGCGCTATCTACCTAACATTTTGCTATCTATTGTGCAGCCCTACGCTTTCCACTCTCATCTTTCTCAGGGCAGGAGTGGTCTATATCTTGTACATATTTTGCCTTTTGACATGTGTAGATTGTTGTATTTATTTTAAACGCACTTTTCGAGCAGCACTTTCGGTTGTGTGTAAGTAACAGTGCCATGTGCCGCCCTTGTTCTCTCTGACTGGAACAAGTAAAACCATGTAGATAGTCTTCAATGCTTTTTGCCAAAGTGTGACTTGAGACAGGCATTGGATCATATGTGATCTCACCGCACACATTGGTTGATACAGTCAGAGTAGGGCTGCTCCAGTTGTCCTCTCCCCTCCAGCTGTCTTTGTTTAATAGCAGTGTACGGCAGTCTGATGTGGAGGATTGAGAGGAGTGGGAGCACAGCACATGTCAGGGAGAGAAGGGAGAAAGCTTTGAAATCCATATGTGCAGCTATTTTTGAGTTCAAGCACTTTGTAATGTTGGATCTGTCTAAGGCATGAGGCAATATGAGATGCGATTGTATGAAATTATGGAAATTCACACCATTTCATTTTTAGAAAGCTAGTCAATTTACTTATTTATACTTAATCTGGGTAAATATGCGACTTCTATATGATTGGCATGAGCAGAAGTAAATATTAAAGGAGCACTATGTTACTTTTCTGGTAGGGAGTGTGCCACCTATCTCCATGGAGATGTTACTGGTTCATCTGGAATGTCGCAAAGTACTGCATTGAAGTATTTACCTCGCATGTATTCAAATAGGACAGAAAACGCCTTGAAAAACATGCTTTCTTTCAGATCGCCTCTCCACAGATCTTACCTATAACTTTGCTTGTCTTTTTTTTTAGATGGATATGTTTAATGCCATACTGTGGAACATTCCAGGCATCACTCTGATATCTCCATGGAGATGAATAAGTTGCATGCCCCTTCAAAAAACCCTCAAACCTTCCATTATGCTATGACTCATGAAACAAGAGAAAACAAGAGCCAAGAGATTTATTACTAGCATAACCCTGAATGCCCTATAAATGATTCAAATATTTATCTCTATTGTATACACATTTAGACGACTACACTCCCTTGATATATTCTATGTATGGTTTCATACATACTGTATATTAGTCTCATATGGCCCATGCCTTTGCGCACAGAGTAAGACATTGGTTTACATGTCAGGGTTTATACAGGAAACCATTTTCTATCAGGGTTATCCTCCAACTTTAGAACACACACATATATACATGCTTTCTGAAGAATTTACATTGGCTTAAATTTATTTCCTGGAGACTGATCTTGACCTCAGCCATAGTCACTACTTACCTAAAATGAGACAAAACACCTAAAAATAACAACACGACTACATTGGAAATAGAGCTGCTAAACATTGTGATTGGTCTTGAACAGGTATCCATGCGTCTAACTCCACCCTTGCAGCCGGGTGTTTGTAATCAGAAACACCTGGCTGTAATCAGGGTGGTCCTGTGTGGTGTTGTGTAGATTTTGAACATAAAGCTGCAAATTTACCTAGTTTGAACTAAAATTGATTAAAAAAAAAAAAAAAATAGAAGACAATGGTTTTAAAACACCATATTCGCTGTTTAGTAGCAAAAAAGTTGATTTAATGTTTAGTTCCACTTTAACTTTAAAATCATGTTAAAGTATTTACTTATTTTTGTCCCCAGGAGGAGGCAGGTCCCCAGTGTGTACAGATTTATGTCCCCACAATGTGACAAATACATCCTCATTGAATCACGTACAGTGTGTGGGAGCTTCAATGGGGGACGGGGTCTTCATCTTTAAGTGCCATTAGGTTTGCACATAGCTGTATGGTCCGCACACTCCCCCTACATTACATTAATCTGTTGTGGGGGTCTCTGTGCTGTACATGCCTTTTGGATTGGTGAACTGATGCTGGCATATTTTCATTTCATTTGAGTGATGTGTCTGTTACCTGTTGTCTGTTTAGCTTGTAGATTCCAATATAGTAATAAATACAATATGTTAAACCGACAATATGTCTGTGTCCCGTTTGTAAATTCATAGGACAAAACAGAATTGATTCCAGTGTAGGAGGATTAGATTATGTTTACAAGTCTACTCTACACTGTAAAAAAACATACACACACACGATACATAATACATAATCATTTTTGATCTTTTGTCTTCCAATAAAAAAGTGTTGCAAGACATTTTTAACACTGTAACATATTATATTTTATATATTATATATAATATATCCTTGTTTTACATTTTGTTCATTGTAAACTATAATACTGATCTTAAACTGCTTCATAATAGAAATCGGTCCAGACATTTTTGGTTCAAAATTGCAGATCTGATAAGCAAGATGGCATTTCACCATAGCAAACAGCAGATTTTCATTTATGTGTTTTTATATTTGAAAAATGTGACTTTTTTTTAACCCTTGATGTATGAAAGATTTTTTCCGAAGAATCACAAGTGATCACAGAACAGTGGCTGGAGCCAACTCTGAGTAGCTAATTAGTGATCAGGGAATACTATTATAATATGGTTAACGGTTCCCTAAAACTCAGTTTTGTAACGTGTGTAAAATAATTTAAAAAATACTTTTATGGACAGATAAGCTGGAAACTAAAAAAATCTACAGAAAAATAAAACCAAGTGATTTTAAGTAATGTAGATATTGGGTTTGTACAGTGAACACTCCACCCTTGTGCTGTTGCCTCTGGTCAAACATGGAGCAGCCTGGTGGAGTCTGGTGCTGTGTCAATGACATCTCTTTACAAACCTATGTAACAGTGGACGCTCAGAAGAGGCGGGGCTTGTATCCTACTATTGTCATCTCTTCTAAAAATGTCACCTGCCCACAGCTATATGCAAAGGAATGGCTTTGTGTGGCACATGTGTGTTAGAAGATACACAGCAGTAGTGACGAGGGGGGATTTTTATTTTTTTTTGTATTTCAGAATCAGAATCAGAATCAGAATCACTTTTATTGATCCCCGAAGGGAAATTCTATTAGTTAACAAATGCCACAACCACAGGATAGAATTTAAGAATAAGAATAAAAAGTCATTTAAATAAGAATAAAATTGTGCAATAAGAATAAGTGTCATGCAATAAGAATAAAGTGTCAGTGAATTTAAAGGATGACTATAAAATACTCAGGACACATTTGGACTAATTTGAAGACTAGAGGAGCCAACAACAGCAATTGTATATGTAAGCAAAGCAACCTAACAAATATTTTTAGTAGACCACAAGTTAAACAATTATTTTTGTTGTACATTGAGATTTTTTAAATACACTGGCAAATATAGGTTGAAAAATAGTGACTGTAATTTTTAACGTAAGCCTTATGGAGACTGCTCAAATTGACTTTATCTGTAATTACTATTAGTTTATTTTTTTGAGACAATGCATCTTAATGAACATACATGAGATACATGCTGTAAACACACTGGATTCTAACCATGACCTAATTATCATCCACTTTCATTCAAACACTAGTGTACATAGACACTGGAAGCAAGGTGGGTGAGGTGTCTTTCTCAAGAACACTTCTACAATTTTTAAAGTAGTAAACTCTCAAATTCCTTGACTGACTAATTCAATGTACAACATTAGAATCCCCCACTTACTGTACAACAAAGCAGTAGGAGACCTATATCGTAGGGGAATGATTAATAATCTGTTGGTGTGGATTAAATCCACAAAACAACAGTCAGGCACTGCACATATCATTTATTTATTCATTTCTGTTTTCTATCACCTTCTACCCACTAAGTCTATTACTTTATCCAAAAAACAAATACAGTTAAGTTACGTACCTGATGTTAGTATGCAAGTACTACATACATTATACTTACAAGTATGTATGTATAATGACATTAATGGCTTATACTTGTATTGCTCTTGTCAGGCCTATTGCTGTTGTAGAATTAATCAGGCTCATATTCAAGAATTTAATTATGTCAAAATCACAGATGGAGGGCAGAGACCAATACACTATTAACTATAAGGTATTACAATAAAAATCAAAACAAAAAGACTAATTCTGTTAGTGTTTAGCTCACCAAGCTCAGAAATATTGATATATTGATAATATTGATTAATATTTGTTTCCAGTGACTACAAGCACACCTGTGTGAGTGAATAATACAACTTTTTGCTCCTATGTTGAAAAAACAAAGGCCAGTTGTACTGAGAGACAAGACATACAACTTTGCTCCAGTTTCTGTTCATAATTCATAGAGTTCATAATTAGGCTCTAGGTCAAAACATCTGCTTTTTGAATCTGTCTTGTTACCTTCCCTCGCTTTAGTCTAGTGGATCTAGAGTAGTCAAAATTTGTACTCAAGTAAGTAGCATTTACTAAAAAATTATATTACCAGGACAAAAGTACAAAGTATTAAAATTACTCAAGAAAGAGTAAAACAGTATTTGGGAAAAGAACTCAAGCAAAAATTAAGTTCAAGAGGAACTGTCTGGACATTACATCTGAGTTAGAGTGAAAGTAATGTGAAGGACAAAACATTAAATAAGGCATATTTTTAAAAGAGATACAAAAATGAGAGGGAAAAAAAATCATATCTAAAGGAGAGGTGCAAAAAACAAATGTTCAAATAATTTCATATTGTCAACATGAAGCTTTTGTCACTTGGACTAACTGACAGTGGGAAGAGTAACCAGCTCAAATAAGAGTACAGTTACTTCAATAAAAATATTACTGGTACTCACGTAGGAGTAAAAGTATGCTGCAAGAAATGTACTTAATTTCAACAATTTCTTTAAAAAGTGTAAATGAGTACTACCCACAACTGAATCTAAAACTACAGCACTTTTATACTACTTTGATCACAATTCCTGAGGACTATCCCGGGATGCGTCGACTGTGAGTTGTGGTTGGAATGGGATGTGGGTGGAGTCACCGGGGTGGAGGAACCTGTCTGTCCGCTCGCAGCCCTGAGGGGGAGGAGCCTGTGGGGTGTGGGACTGCTGTTAAACAAAGACTTCCCCACTCTCTCCCTGACATTGGAGTCCGAGAGTGAAGCGCACAGCTGCAATAACTTTAACCACTTTTCCCTTTTACCATTTCTCTTTCTCTTCTAACTGTTTCGAATGGTTAGGTGATCTCACGAAGCTCAGCCATGTTAGATTCAGCCTGTTGTCGGTCGCCTTATGTTGCTAGCGTGAGGTAAAAAAAAAAAAAAAAAAACAGCTCCTGGAGATATGGAAAAGTGGGACTGTGAGGAGCGCTGTTAGCCTTGTGCCATGGGGGGTTGCCATAGCTACCCCTCGGAAGCGGACGACACCACTCTTCAACCGTCTGACATCAAAACACTGTGAGTACCTCTAATTACTACTATACACCTACGTCATTGCACAAATTATCCAAAGGAGACCAAGCTTGTGGTAAAGTTACTTGCTAAAACTCTACAGCTAATGGTTTAAGATAGGAATGTGGTGAGATAAGATTACGCACTTGCTACATATTTGAGCGATGGCATCAGAGAAGGTAGCAGCAGGCAAGGGAGTGATGAAAAATAGTTAGGGAGGATGCTGCTTGTGTGTGTGTACTTATATGTGGGTCCAGTTGCAATGCAAATGTTTGCTCTGGGATGAGTTGTCTTTGTGGAGCTTCTGTCGGGCCGGCCCTGATGGTGGAGTGTAAGGTAAACACATGGTACGGGCTGGAGAGAGAGAAAGAGAGAGAGCTTTGTTTACACAAAAAACTACTTTTACAAGAGGCCCTCCCTCTCCTTCTCTCTTTCCCTCTCTCCTCCTCCTTCTTTCCCTGTCTGTGTGCTAAGGTGAGGGAAGGCAGAGCAGGATGTTAACAAAAGTACTTCCCCTGATACTAAACAGAAATATAAAAAGGTAGTTCTACACTGTAAAATAAGCAGGGTAACTGAAGTGAAAAGTACTGCCAATGAATAGAATGAAGGTATGAAATGCAATACAAATATTTCTCTAATTATGTTGAACACTATCAAGTCTACTACAACTTTGCTTGTTGCCAGTAAATCCTACCATTATTAGAAACAACAACTACTACTACAACTACTACGACTACTACCACCACCTTCGATCTACTACTACTGCCTACTACTACTACTTACTACCACGTTCTGTTACCTAGTACTACACACTGTGGTTACAAATTTGTCCTGTCTGCCCCTGCCCTTATTCTATTTTGTTTGTTTTTGTGCGATCCTAATGTGACCCATCTCAATGTTTGTGATATTGTTATGTTTTGTTAAATGTGATTTTAATGATACACACACATATATACATGCTTTCTGAGGATGCTTTCTAATCAACTGGTCCAAGGACAACAGATGGAAACTAACCTGTGGCTATAATCTGACATATTTACATATAATACATGTGTTCATTAACATGTACTGGCCCTTTTTCAAATAATAAAATACTATCTACCGTCTACTACTACCACCTACTACTGATATTTACTACTTCTTACTATCTACTACCTACCATGTACTACTATTGTCTACTGCCTATTATACTATCTAAATACTATCTACTACCTCTATCACCTATTACTACTATCTAGTACCTACTACTACCAACTAGTACTACTATCTGGTACCTACTACTACCATCTACTACCTCTATCACCTATTACTACTATCTAGTACCTACTACTACCAACTAGTACTACTATCTGGTACCTACTACTACCATCTACTACCTGTACCTAGTACTATCTACTCCGTACTACCAATCCTACCACTACTACTGATGTCAAACAAACAATGATACTGTAATAAGAGGTAAAAAGTGTGATTAAGTATTGACTGTTGTTAAAGAGGTATTGTCTAGTTTTAACTCCGGCTACCCACCTAGAAATGCTTACTTATTACTTATTGGTACTACTTAAAGCCATAGTATGTAACTTTTTAGCCAAAAACAAAAAAAGCACAATTGTTCATTTAGGTTGTGTTTACAGCTCGGAAAATCATGTGTCCTTACTGTGAGTGGGTTTGCATCTCTACAAACCATAGAAGTGCTGCTCCTTTGGCTATAATCTTCCATAGAATGGCATAAAACATATCTATCTCCATGGAGAATGTTCCAAAGTATGGTTTTAACTTTCTATTTCCATGGGATCATGCAGGTGGTGTGCCAGGTGCCACCTCCAGAAAGTTAGATACTGTACTTTTAACCTGCCACTATTAAAAATAGAAGTTACAGCTACTCGTATTGCAAATTACTAGTACTAACATTCAATTTACATGCATTTTTGTATGGCTCAATTTCAACAAATTACAGCAAATTGCCATTATTCCTATATTACGCTATTTTATGCTAGTTGTAGTTTTACTTCCTCATCAAAAACATACCTGGAGTGGTGTTTTGTTTCATCCACACATTTAACACACAAACCCTGCATATTTAGGCTGAGTTCTTCTTTCAATTCTGTTCCACCTCGTGATGTCACGTGTTAATACAGGAAGTACTCCGCTGTGTTTTTAAACTCCATACACCTTCACTAGAATCATTTGCATGATTTCAGCCTTGGAATAGCCAATCTCTACTGAACTAAAGGTAAAAGGTAGCTGTTAAGTTGAAAACTAAAGCTTCATGACATCACAAAGTGGAACAGAGTGTTTTGAGCACTGGAGATATAGACAGTAGACAATAATAAAGGATTTCTAAAACATGTGTGAATGAAACAAAACATAACTCAGGGTATGTTTTTAATGAGATAACAACATTATAAGATGGCTAAAAGCTCACAAGAATCCATTTTGGGTAATATATGACCTTTAATGAACAGCTGCTAATACATTTTTAGTTACCAACAATTCCCTCTTAAAACTATTAGTACAAACACATAGAGTAAAGCATGTGTTCCTGCGCCTGTGTTTACATTCCTGCCTGAGAGCGCACTTCCTCCTCCATCCTCTGACCTTTAGCGTGGACAAAGCCGTGCTGTTTGGCCCCTGCTCCTCTCTCTCTGATCGGCCCTAACAGTGCGAGGGCCCCTACACAGAGCACAGTGTTCCCTTATCACAGCAACAAGGTCACTATGAGAAAAGGTAGTCTGAGAAACAGCTGACAGCCTCCATTGGCCCTCAGTCACTTATCTACAGCCAGGTTAGGTCATTACAGCAGGCTACACCAAGCAAATAGTGTAGTCCTTCACTTTGCATGGTGTCAAATACTGTGTCCTAGTTTAGATCACAAAGGCGCATTTGCAATATGCGCCTGCATCGCACAATTGTTATGACAACTTTACAACACAAACTACAGTTGCACAGAATGTCAACAGGTACTATGGAATATTATAATGATGCATATCAGTTTTACCATGCTTTTTAGACACTCAAAGACTAAATTTCATGCATTATTCTTGCACTCCACTCTGTGACGGTAAGCTACTATTGTAGCCACAGCTGCCCTGTGGAGAGGCAACCCCAGTTGCCCACTAAGAATGGATTTTTTCAAGGTATTTTTGAGAAATAAAAACAATAAACATTAGAAATGTTAGGCAGCACACCTTTACAGAGTAGTACATGTATAATACACCAAGGAGATATAGCCAGTATCTTGCCAAGTCATTTTTCTCAGCTGTGGGGCCTTAACCACTGTAGCCCAGCACTTCATTAGCAGAAATTACAGTGTGTCTGCATTGATTGTGCTCATCCCATTAACTTCTGCTTTATCTGGTTATAAAGTCCACTACAGCATTTGTATCTATACTGTCTGTGCATAGGAGAGGGTCTTATCTACTGGTGCAGGAGGGCTAGTGAATCTGCTGACCTCTCCATAGTCAAACTCAGCACTATTCTATACCTTTTACTATATTTTCTTACTCAGTTAACTTAACCATGCTGTGTCTCCTCAAGGGGCATTAACAACAATAACCTGGACGAGCGTCCGTATCTCCAGCCGCAGTACGTGTGCCAGAGGATCACCACCACAGACATGCACACCCTCACCACACTTCCCCCTGGAGTCGACAAATCAGAGTGGCTTGCCAGCAACAGTGAGTAAAGGCATTCAGGGGGCCTTCCTCAAAACTGTGGACTATACAGAAAAAGAGATGCAGTTGTGTATGTTGTGGTAATGTTGTGGTAATGCTGTGGTTGTCCTCAGCTGTGGCATTTTTCAAGCACATAAACCTGTTCTCCAGCGCACTGTCAGAGTTCTGCACCCCCAGCACCTGCCCCACAGCCTGTGGACCAGGAAACACGTAAGTGTACTGCTTTAGTTTAAAAACCTTCAGGAACTTTTAATAGATTGTGTCAGGTGAACATGTATATGGCATGTAATTAAATAGATGTTGCATTATTGACCTATTAGACCTCTGACAACATCCTATGCTCATTTGGTTTAAAGGTACACTCATTAACCTGCACACTTGGTGGAAAAAAGGTACAACAGTCACAAAGTAAAACTAACCTTGGAACTAAACCTAGACAAGACCAGAACTAAACCAGGACTGGAACAGGACCAAGCCAAGTCTACATTAGACTGAGCACAAGCCAGGACTACACAAGTATAAGTGTGAACACAGCCTTCATCATATACTGAGAATGAGAAACACTTGTATGTTTTCTTATTTATATAGGCTATGTCATTCCTCTTTTGAAAGAACCTCCAGAATGACTTCAATGAGCTGCTGAGGCTGCACTAGCACTGATTAATCATTGGCTGCAGGTACTGGGTTTTAAGTAGTGATGATTCAGATCAGAGTTGGTTTTAATTGAAACCCAAGTATGTGGTTCATCTAACTTTCTGACTGGATAATTGTCTTCTGTGAACTTAACACAAGATGTCAATCAACAGTTTGACCATTATTTTGTAAAAATAAATCAACAAGGTATATTTAATTTGAATATGTCTACATAGTCATATCTGAGGACGTTATGTTTATGAAAATGTGAATAGCCTACATTTAACTGAGATGGGATGTAACTAAAATGACTATTGTTAATATCCCAATTTTATGGTATGGTTAGTCATGGCTGGATTGCCAGCTATGTACACACATATGCATATAAATAAAATATCTCATCAAGCAATACGTACCCTTGGACGATATAGGTCACATATATGGTCACATGCAGGTCTTGAGATTGTCCTTCTAAACAGCATATAAGCAGATTTTAACATGTAAAGTACTGGTGTTGGCATCCACTCCAGTGTATTCTGACATTACTCTATCTTAATGTTGTGACTAAGCAGTGTTTTGTTTTATGTTTGCCTCACAGGGTGTACACGTGGACCGATGAACAGGGCAGGAAGCTGAAATGCTCTGCTCCTCTGTACTTCGACTATGCCATGTCTTACATCCAAGACCTGCTGACGGATGAGGAGGTCTTTCCCACAAAAGCAGGTACACAGAGCCACACACAGCCATGCTAGTACTTCGCAGTAAAACGGTATATGTCTGTTGTCACTGTATTTAGGGCCATTTTGCTACCAATCAATCAATGCCAGCTTCCACAACAGTCAATGAAAAAAGTTAATTGTACATTACATTTAGAACAATTTATAGCTGAAGTTACATCAACACTAAATTATAAAAGGTGTGTCAGGTATGTCTATAATGGACTATGTCAAAAATCCCTTCAGCTGCTCTCATTTTTCACAGCAGTTGCCACAACAAACCATCCAGATGCTTCACTGCAAACAGCCACATTCTCATGGCTGGAGTGAGCAAAGGGGAGACAGGATACACTACAACAGGAATAAAAGTTATAATAAAATTCAAATTAAAGAATGTATACAAATTAATAATATGTATTTAAATTTCCTTGATTGAAAGGAAAAAACAAAAAGGAAAAAAGGAAAGACTGTAACTGCAAAATGTAGGTCTCTTATGCAAATGCCAGTGGCGCCAATGCTTACTTTATCTTGTAATCTATTCATTAGCTGTAATCTTGTTGATTCCATGGGATGACAGGGGTCAAATCAGCTTAGATCTCCACTTTAGTTTGTGCTGCTCTTGTTCCCAGGCTACAACCACCTCACTTAATCCAGAGACACTACCCACTTCTGTCATAGAAATGTGGCTGATTGTGACACAAAGAGCATCGGACAGGGCTATACAAAATTTGATTAAATTAGGAATTAAACATTTCAAATAATCAATAGTCCACAACCAAGTCAATAGTCTAAATGCACATTGTTTGGAAAAAAATAATTTGTTGGTAAAGTTAAGGTTTAAAGGAATTGACTGCTGGTTATCCTTAAACAGAGGGTATTATGCTAAACTGATTTTTTGAGCTCTGAGTAATGTTGAGTAATGCTATTCCCTCCTCAAAAACATGCATGAAGAGGTTTTAGATGTCATCCATGTATGTTAGAGTATTTCAACAACTGTCCCGGGCCCTATTCATATCCTCTTCATGGTTAGCTGTAAGATTCTGTGCAATGCTCAGCTCACAGTCTTATGTCACCTATGCTCCCACAAGACAATTCTCCATAAGCATAAAAAAACATGATACTAAACTGTACACAACAACTTGACAAACCTGATGTGCATTAGTTTCATTAGTGGGATGCGCACTAATTTTGTTGTGATAGCGCTCTGAAGGGGGAGTGACTTAACACCGGTAGCAGAGTGAGGGGACATTCAGAAAGTCAAAAGCGAAAGTGAAACTTATAAAACATGGCAAATAAAGCATTGTCAAAAAATTTAAGGTAAGAAGGTAATCTAAATACTACCTAAACCCCAGCCAATCACTAATTTACCTTATCAGTCTTACCTTCTCACCATTCAACCCCCTGACCTTGTCCAGGCTCGGCATTCCCAAATGGCTTCATCTTCCTGGTGCAGAAGGTTTTCCTGCTGCTGTTCCGGACACTGGCACACATTTACTGGAGCCACTACAGGGAGACTCTGGTCCTGGGCCTGCAGCCTCACCTCAACACGCTCTTCACCCACCTGAGTGTGTTCAGCCTGCAGCACGGCTTGTTGGATCCTGAGGACACACAGCCTATGCAGGACCTGATCTCCGCTCTGGGGCTGGGGCAGGGGCAGCAGACAAGTGGCAGTTAGGCTCTGATCCACTCTTGCATGTTCTCATAAGACTAAACATGGAGCCTGTGCAGAAGTGAGAGGACCTGTTACAATGTTTGTGTAAATACTGCATGTGGCACAAAGATGCATTTCTTGTATGACAAAGGTCAAGAGACAGCCATGGTCATTTCAGACCGCCCCATGCTTTCATGTTACGACGCGTGAATAAACAGCACAAAAATGGACATATGTTATATTTAAGATATGTTTAATTTGCTTTAGTTATATTTTGTTTGTAATGTTTTTAAAATAAAAAGTGTGCCTATGAATCTTTTGGAACAATTTTTAGAATAGAAATTTTTATTTAACAAAAACCCCCCAAAAAAACCAACCACAAAACAAAAATATGAACATCTCAAATGTTCTCTGTTAACAGTGAGATTTGTTATGATGGAATGGACCTATCATATAACAATAGCACCATCTTCTGGAAGCTCTTATGATACTGCAAATCTGAGTGGAGATAGAAGTCTTACTTTTTGGTATGGCTGTAATCGACTAAAGAAATTCTTGTTTGACTACAGACATGTGGTGCCGATCAATTACTCGACTAAAAACTATCTGTATCTAAATTAAGTGATTTGTCAATTAATCCAACTTTTGACTGATTAAGATACCATAGACAGATGAATCCACCAAAGGCCTACAGTCCTACTTGTATGTACAGATAATTGTGAACAGTGCTATGTGAGAGAAGTTTAGTATCCACAGACACTGCTGAAGGCTATATGATAACTGATACTGACACAGCTTTTGACTGCTCTGTGCTCATAGTCAAGTCTCATGGAAACTAAACCTCACTGATCTTATCTCTGCATGTTTGAAAGCAGTTAAAAAATCACCAATGGGAGGGAGTGGATCATCATTATAGACATAAACATTTCACCTCTCAAAAAGATCTTTCCACTGACCACTTTAATATTTTCATGTTATCTGATGTGGGAGAGTAGCAAAAAAATGTATTCAAGTAAGAGTAACGTTACTTCAAAATAATATTAAGATAAAGTAGGATAAAGTAGTAGTCTAAGGTAATTTTCACACTGCCACGAGTTAGGTCGACATAAAAGAGCATTCACTTCGAGAGCAGTGCGCTTGTGAACACAACAGTCGCACTCCGGACCGCAGTTAACGGTCATTCCGAGGGCACTTGAAACAAGAAGTCTCAGAGTGGCTCCACCTTCACTCTGGAGCAGGGCAAGTGGGGTCGCTCCACAGAGTGAAAACGACCTAAGAAATTACTCAAGTAAGAGTAACTTAAAGACAGGGCATAACATTTGATTTATAATTTGAAGTTAATGTAATTGAAAGGACAATTAAATAATGCACACAATCTGGTAATTGTCAAAGGATAGACCAAAAATTTGGAAAACTAAATCATATCTGAAAGCAGTGCAAGAAAATGTTCAAATTATTTCATCTTGTTGACAAGGTTTTTGTCACTTGTCACTACCAAACCAAAACTTTTGGTCAACTAAGAGTACCTTTACTTCCATAAAAATATTACTCAAGTACGAGTAAAAATATGCTGCTACAACAGTACCCTAAAATGTACTATTTACTTAAAAAATTACTCAAGTAAATGTAACTGAGTCCTCCCCACCTCTGTATCTGATGCACTCTGCTTTCCATTTTGAATACCTCCTGGCCGAAGTAAGTTGTTCCTGCAGTGCATGATATTACTTCTTAGATGCATGAGTACACAGGGAGATAGTTCTGTGATAGCTCTTGAAAATTACAGAATTAAAACTTCCAGGCAGATTATTCATTGTATAATATTGCCTCATGGGATACTTGTTTGTGTGTGTTTAAGGTGTTGTAGGGTTACTTGTTGTATAAGCAGGTTTACAGCCAGCTTAGGCACAGTTCCAAAGCAAAGATGCCAATGTTTCTAGGGATTTAAACTACAGTGACTTTAGTGGCGCCTACCTAAATACCCCAATCTAATCTGTGTCTGTTTTAGGATTTTGGGTTAATTAACTGAAAGTGGGGTACAACTCCACTCTAGAAGTTACAATAATGTAAAGCCCCTTTCAGAGATGGCTCCCAATAAATGTATGAGTACAAAATGCCAGAACATTGCCACTGCCTTAAAATAGTAGAAAACCAAGCCTGTAGCCAGGAAAATCAAGTCTGGCAATTTCCTGGCTTTATTCACACATAAGGATAAGGTTATTGTCCCAGTTGGGAAATCTGACCACTGCATTTGACCCATCCTTCAATGCCATTGTGGCATCTCATCAGAAGAGGTAGGTGCCACAGTGCAGTACCTGAGGACCCATCTCCATGATCTTGAGCTAGTCTTAGTCAGGACTGCCTTAGCTGCATGCTTTGAGTTGATGGGGGAAACCGGAGTGCCTGGAGGAAACCCAGCCAGACATGGGGAGAAACATGTAAACCTTCTTGCTTTGAAGAGTGAGTGCTAACCATTCCCTCCACATTCCTGGTTATTTATATGGTTAATTACCAAAAAAAAAGGCAGCTAAATCAGTTCTGGCTTCATGCACACATACCCATTTTCTGGCAAAATGTAGGTAAATTCCCGGATCAAACCGCATGCATGAATGGTGATTAATATTTTAAGTACAAGTTTAGAAATACTAAGGAACAAATGTGCTACAGCAGATGAATAAAATCCCTTTACCTATAAAAAATGTGTCAGAAAACCACACCACGGCCTTCTATTGTACGAACCTACACAGTCAGGAAAAGTGAGGTTGCTTGGACTCGGGTTGCAGATATAATGTGTCCAGACATCTGATCTCTGTGACTGAGGTGTTGAGGAGAGAAGTTTGAGATTCACGGTTGAAACGGCTCTTTCACATGTGGAGAATGTGAGCACAGAGACGCACGGGGATGTGGAGAAGAGTGCAGCTCACCTGGTAACATAGCCAAAGAGCTGAGTCACACACACGTCGCTTTCTTTTAATTAAGAGTCCACCATGTGCAGGCTTCATCTCATCTGCTCCGGCCCACACTGCTCACCTGTGTCCACCAGAGGAGAGACATTACTTTTCACCCACATTTCATCTGTTATGGATTACTTTATAGATCCAGAGATCATTTTGTCTTCTGTTATAGAAGAACTAACTGTTAAAGTCCAATAAATTAATAACTCCATCTGTCAAGCAAAGTCCAGTAAACATTACTTTCTAACACTGAACCATTGACTCACTGAGAGGTTTCAATACATTTGTACTACAATATTATACAGGGCTGCAAAGATTAAACAGAATGAGTGAGTGGTCAACTATAAAAATAAATGTTGTTTTATCATAATTGTAATCGTTATTTGGATTATACA
Organism: Periophthalmus magnuspinnatus; assembly: GCF_009829125.3. Classification (NCBI taxonomy): domain Eukaryota; kingdom Metazoa; phylum Chordata; class Actinopteri; order Gobiiformes; family Gobiidae; genus Periophthalmus; species Periophthalmus magnuspinnatus. The sequence goes on along the minus strand of NC_047131.1, from coordinate 13,557,426 downwards.
CTCTATAACACATTCAAAAAGACCTTTTATAACAAAGAAATAATCTATATTAATTCAAAATGTCAAAAAACCTATTTAATCTTACAAATGTATTTAAAAATATTGATATGCAATAGATGCAATGTTTTTTAAAGTTGTAAATTGTAAACTGTGTAACTTGATACAGAATGTGATTCAATTCAATTCATTTTATTTTTGTAACACCCAAAATCACAACAACAGTTGTCTCGAAGGGCATTCATGTTTTGGTTGATGGGGGAAACCGGAGTACCCAGAGGAAACCCATCCAGACACGGGGAGAAACATGCAAAACTCCACACGGAAAGGCCTGGGCGACCCGGGGATTGAACCAAACCTTCTTGCTGTGAGGCATGAGTGTTGCCACTCAGCCACCGTGCTGCCTACACACAAAAACAAACAGGAAAATTAAACAACAGGAAAAATCAGACAAAACAAGAAAAATCGGCCAGGCAAGGAGGAGGGAGGGGGGCGAAGGAGGGCCAGGCGAGGAGGAGGCGAGCCGGGTGAGGAGGAGAGGGAGGCGGGTGGAGGAGGGGGTCCAGCTGTCATTGGGGCATCTGAAAGAGTTACACTCCACAGGAGGAGTGGGACAGGGGACAACATGTGAATAGCATTGCTGATGAGAAAATAGGAGGAAGCAGAGGATAGTGCTCAGGTTGCCATACTTCCCCCAGCTAGTTATCTCCTACTGCAGCCTATCTTATCCCGGGTTTTAATGTCACTCCCTAACTCCCTCACTAAGTAACCTGGTCATAAGCTATACCGAAGAGGAAGGTTTTAAGCCTGGTCTTAAATACAGAGACTGTGGGGGCCTGTTTAACATCAGCAGGGAGTTGATTCCATAGCACAGGAGCTTGGTAACTGAATGCTCTCCCTCCCACTGTACTTTTGGATACTCTAGGAACCACTAATAGTCCTGCATTCTGAGAGCGGAGTGCTCTGTTTGGCTGGTGCGGGACAATAGCATCTTGCAGATAGGCTGGGGCCATACTGTTTAGGGTTTTGTATGTCAAGAGGAGGATTCATGCACATTGTATATTTTGCACTTATAACTGAAATTTTAGTTGAATTGTTTTAAGTCACTAAGTTCTATGGCCTGTTTTCTCCCACTGACAAGGTAATGAATAAAATACTATTTTTATATGAATGTCTGTTTTTTACAGAACTATTAAATAAGAGATAAAAGGTAATATTTTGTTGCCTATTTTACTACTGTCCTCAAAAGCATTTAAAAGGGCACACTTCCTTGTAACCTACTGTACACGCAACAAACATTTATCTGCCTGCAGGCTTCTTCAAATGCCAGCTGTTGTAAATAGATTCATATCAGCACCTTATCAATAAATTTGTACATGTTTGCTTTCCATTTATTTTAATATGACGTCACCATGGCCTCCTTGAGCTTGTCAGTCTCAACTGGGTCAAGCCAACTATATCCTTAAATAGACGTTCTTTGTGTAAAAGGAAACTAAATCCAATAATACAGTCCAAACGCTAGTGTAATGTCAGTGTGACCTTATCTGGGACAAAAGTCAGGCATAAGAGCTATCAAAGCAGCAGTGATTGGAAAATAACAATATATGGGCCTACTGGGCTCTAGGTGGAGACGGGAGTTCTTGGGGTTTAATTAGGTTGCAGGTTCCACAGAGGTAAGAAGACTGCTGAGTGTGGGGCAGACAATAGCTTCTAAGCTCTCCTCCTCCCACCTCCTTCAGCGTCCTCCTCCCTTCATCGGGCTTTATAAACCAGAACACTTGGGACATCAGAAACTCTGGTGTGCTTCAGTGTGGAGTTAAGTTATGGATGCAAGTTACAAGCTGAACTAAGGATGTCAAACTTTATAAAGACACCGTGGACCATTTTTCTTTAATTCTATATTTTGTACGTATAAATTTTTTGGTTAAGTGTTTGTCAAACTTTGGTCCAGGCTCCAGGGCTCACGGGACCGCGCGTCTCTGCTGACCCCGGAATGTGCGTGCTCATCTCGGCTTGGCTCTGCGCACTGCTCGGCCTCCTGCCTCTGGAGATCCAGTCCCGGGCTTTGACTGTGCAGACGGTCTCACACGGTCACAGGTACTTCAAGACACTAGAAATAGCATGACATAATTTAATTAATGTATTGTTTTAAATGCAATTATGAATACAGAATACAACATTTTTTTTCTCTTTTCATACCTGCACAGAAATAAGCACGCGCGTAATGAGCTAACGTTATTAGCAAAATAAAAAGGCTAATGCTAATAAGTTAGTTAGCATAAAAAACGTTAACATTTCTATTTTAAAATGCACTCTAAAATGAGTAAGGAAAACGTTACATAGTGTCTAGCCTGTAACAAATGTGGTCCATTAGTTAAAACTAATTAAATTTATAAAGAATGATGTTGCAGCCCATGGGGAGCTTTGGTTCAATATTCCCATGCAGTTAGCAGTCATTAATGTGAGGATGTGACCCGGAGCCGCAGGGGCCGAGACAGAGGAGACAGACAGGCCCAATCTGAGGCTTTAGAGTGTGAGTGTGAGTGTGTGCGTGTGCGGGTGTGTGTGTGTGTGTGTGCGTGTGTGTGCTGACTTTTATTGACCAATTATTATAAGCAATGCAGACAATTTGATTTATTTGGGATGCAACAAATTAGTCTGCAGTTACAATAAATTGCAGATAATAGTGTTGCATAAAAATAGTAAATTTTTTAACTGTGCAAGACTTATTTTCACTCTCAGGCTCAAAACCAAACTTGCAACCACTCTAGAGATCAGGTCAGCCAATAGCCTTCCATGCTGGAGTTGTGAATGGTCTGTGCTGCAGTCTAAATCTTAAATCTTTCTTTTCGGGGTTAAGACTTGTTTAAGGTTCAGGTAGAATTAGGTTAGGGTAGTAGTTAGTGGAGAAGTACGTCAATGGGTGTTCTGGCCTGTCCAAGCAGGGACAGGTAAACAAGCCAGTGTGTGAGAGAGGAGAGAGAGGAGAAGAGAGGGGAGGGGGGATGAGAACAGAATGAGGAAGAGGAGACAGGAGAGCCACATGCTGAGCTCTGGAGGACCATAGGAATGTGGGAGAACTTCCTCAGACTCAAGCATCGAGAGAGAGGCCAGAAGAACAAGCACAACATCTGGAGTGTTTTATATAATCAATTAAGTTTAAATTTTGTTTTTTCTTTGGATATCTTTGTTGTGGGACGTGTGAGGGATACACTGATGCCAATATCTATACTGATCCACAAACTGTATCCATAACATTTTAAATACAATGTACTGGATTGGGATATTGGACCACATGGTAATATCAGAGAAATTACCATTATATTATGGTATAATATGATATGATGTTGTATAAAAAAAGTGGTTTTATTATAAGCACTGAGTAAAGACTTCTTTCTTTGCCCTTGTTTTGTTGATATGAACGATTATTGATATTGGAAGTTGACATTATTGGTTTGGTGCATCTCCAAACTGTGGAGCATGTTCAAATGTGTCATGCTTCTGGTTTGAACAATCTAGAAACCACTACTGCAAGTGGCAGCCCAAAAAGTCACACTGCCATTTTGTTCTATTTATGCATTTTCTCAGTACCAATACTGTTCAAATGAGTATCTAATTTTGAGAATCAAATTCAGGGCTCAGGGAGGACACCAGACTAATTGTATTACAGAATAGGCCAACTGCTCCCAAATCTGAATAAATAAACAGCGGCATCTAATACAGTAGTCTATAGTAGTGACCTTTCAGAACTGATAAAAAATTTAAAAAAATGTTTTTTCCTTCAGAGGCCTAATTATTCTCGTTCTAGTTTTCTCAGCTTGCTCCATATCTCCATGAGATATGGGGCTTTTGCAGCAAATGCTTGTTACCATATGCTCACATTATTTACAAGTTGCTAAATAAGACTTTGTCACAGTTATGCTTGCAGCCTGCAGTCCAAAACAGCCAAACCTCATTTCTAAAGATGAATAGAATTACCTCTTTGAGCCCAAAAGGACTGAGGCAGAGTGAATAAGGCAATGAACAAATTTTGTGAAACAGCCAGACGAGTGATCAGAATACTAGTCAGGATTAGAGACGCCAAAATAAAAATGCTTTCTTTGTTGCTTAACTTATTAAAAGCTTAAAATCTCCCCTGCCCCGATTAATTCGAATAACAGCCCACCTTTTTGAGAATGGCAGTTTATACAATAGTAAGCCACTCATACTCTTGGTTTACTACTATAGGCATGGTCTGATATTTAGCTTGCTGCCATACGATAAATAGTATTTGCCAATACCGATGTTATGATTTGTGATATTCATTCCAATATTGGGACCGATATATCACCAATCCTTACTTCTTAATTAAACATCTTAATATAGGCCTGTTTGCTTATGGAGGAAAAAAGCTTCTTTTTTTTTTTCCACATACTCTCTAGTGTTGTGTCTATTCTCCATGCAGTTTCTAATACCACAATGGAAAAAAATATCTTTATTTAGACAATATGATGTGAGTTATATCTGTTCCTCAGTTGTTCAGGTAGGTTCCATGGAGGTCCATGGATGTATACTAGTCTATGTGTCTTATACTTGTATTGTGATCCAGTTCAAGATCATTCCAAAGCTATTCAGGAAAGGTTCATTTCTGTCCTGTGAACGTAACTCTTTTCTATATCGGTACTTGTCCAAATGACTTATCTAGTTTCAATACTAGTTTTAGTATAAATTAGTATCTGATTTTTAATACTTTTGGCAACCCTAGTACTGGCATAAAACCTGTAAGGCGAACTTATCATTTAGTACGTTTTTTTCCTCTGTATTTTACAAGTGGCTTTCCTCCAGGTGGTGATTTTCTGTAATAGATTGGACGAATATTTGTAATCACGGGTTGATGAATTGCACAGCCCCACTTTAATGTTGGTATTTAGGAGGTGCAATACAGTGTCCTGTTTCCCTATAAATGTGGTTTCCTATTTTAGTGGATGTCAATGATTAACACAGTTTAGAGAAGAGGAGCTGATGATGGTGAATTATATAAGAGTGAGTGGTAAACAGTGTGTGGTCAGTCTGAACCACTTTGAGCTGGTTATCTCACCTGCTATAAAACACATGAGCGTGTAGAGGGCGCCTCAGTCATCCACAGAGACATGTGAGGATGAATAAGCACAAAACATTTCAAAACAATTGCCACTAAAATAATATGTAATTTACATTATATTAGGGTCGTTGATTCCAATTTTACTGTAATTGTGTATCTGGGCTAGACATGTAACAGCATGCATTACCTGCCTAATATTCTAATTGTTGAAAAATTAGAATGAATACAATTTTAATTAATATTTTAAATATCACTTTACATATTCATCTGTAATCTTCCTAACAAGGATGTAAATTTCTGATTATCGTTAGGGATGCACCGATCCAGCTTTTTCAGTTTCGATTTTGATTTCTGCCGATACACAATATCAACTGATACCAATGCAGTAACTGAAAATATCATTTATTTTCCTTTAAACAAACATAAAACAAAACTGATCCAACTGTGTTATGCAGCTATAACAACTTTGTATAAATAAAGACACACTGTGAGACATTCTGGGCATCCTGTGTTAGTAAATAATAGTCTTATTACATCACTTTATATGTCCAACCAAGATGTCGGCTGAACTGATATTTGGAAGTCGATATCCAATCGAGCCAATTTTTCTGGATTACCTCCAATATCCTGATACCGGTATCGGATCAGTGCATCGCCAATTATCATTATTAAGACCATCCAAAAAATGTTGAGGTAGTAAATATGGTCCAATATTGCCCATACCTAGTCATTATTCATATATGGTATTGTTACAGAAATTCAATCAATCAGCACTAGTAGTGCTAGTTAGTTCACTTTTTTCACTTTCTTTCTTGGCAAAGGTTTTGGCATTACCATGAATTAAAAAATGTACATATATTGATATATTCTCTGTGCTGGTTTATTTCAGACATCCAGAGCTTCTCCAGTGGGACCCCAGCCCCCCTGCATCCCCCCTCTCTCCCCTCATGGACAATCACCTCCCACACACCGACAAACAGCTAATCTGGAGAGCGCTCATTCACAAAAACCTTCTTCCGCATCACCACAACCAAGTGTCAGCAGAGGGACAGGAAGCAGTGGAGTCAATGGGCAGGTTGCGGGGGTCACGAGGTCGTCGCCATGTCAACAGTGTGGGAGGGAGGGGCCACCTAATGCGAGTGGGCTGCGTTCTGGGCACCTGTCAGGTTCAAAATCTGAGTCACCGCCTCTACCAGCTGATTGGACAGAGCGGGAGAGAAGACTCCTCCCCCATCAACCCACGCAGCCCCCACAGCTATGGATAGCACTATGGCTAACATACTACTGTACATTCACTGTGCGACCGACCGCTACGCCTTAGTCCAACACTGGTAGATGCTCCTGACTTCAACTGTTATGTCAGAAAGTTCCCACAAATATATTTAATGTCAAACCGTATTTAATGTATGCTGTAGTATTGTCTTCAACTTTGTTTTTTTCCTATCCCGTCTATTTAATAAGTATTTGTGTATAAGGTTTGAGAGTCACTGCATCAAAATTGTGTTATGTAACTTTTCTGGTGGCGTGTCCGCTACCTGTCTGCATGGAGATGTTATTACTTTGTCTGGAATCTTCCGCTGTATATCATTAAACTTCGCAATCTCCAGTAAGACAGAAAAGTTAGATCTACAAGTCAGATCTGTGGAGAGGTGACCCCACTCACAGTAATAATGTGTTTTTGGGGTTTTTGAGTAATAAAAACAAGTGTAATTGAATAAATGCAAGAAAGATATTTTTATTACCACACTACAGAACATTTGAGGCAAAGCAATAACATCTCAATGGAGACTAGCAGGTGGCAGACTCTTTACTATAAAAGGTACATAGTGCCGCTTTAAAGAGTTTGACAAACACATAATATATAAATACAAGTAAGACCTAATTTGCATATAGCTTAACCATCAGCTTAAATGTCTAATGGCATTGGAAGCATGGCTCCATCCTGATGTTGTAACTTGAAGCTGATCCACTTGTTCATGTATTTAGAGAACAAAGAGTCACAGAGAAGCCTGTTAAATTTGGCCTTTCTGTTTAAGAGCTGTGACGTCATCACCTCTGCTTTAGCCCTGGCCACTCTAACTCTCATAATCCATTTTCTCAGTCCAGCTCTCTCAACACCAGTGGACAGTGGAGGGCAAAAAAAGAATAAGCCAAACCCGCTAACCCTTCACCTAAACAGGGCCAAAATAACCTAACCCTAATCCTGGAGGTCTGTTGTGGGCGGCTTTCTGTTGTGCTCTTACTACAGCCTTTCATTCATGACTCTGCCTTCAGTGTACAGAGGGACTGTGTCACTGGCTCTAGTGCTTATACTATCAGAATGTGTTATTTTTACTGTAGTACTATAGTTTAGGCATGACCTGAGTGTATTATTACTACTGTAGTACTTATACTGAATGTATTACAAAGAAACCATTGCACTTTCAGTATTTCTCAAAGGTCAATAGGACAACACATTATAAAAGCACTTTATTCTTCTGTATTAATGACTTGAATTTTGTTATTTAACACTGTATCTCTGTACTAATATTAAGAGAGCCCTAAAGTAAAGTGTCCTTTTGTGAATATGTTTCTAATATTGTTTTTTTTTTTTAATAACAGCTGCATTGTGTAATAAACATGTTATAAATCTACTTTTCAATTGTGCCTTGCCTCTGTCTGGCACAAAAACAACAGTAAAACAACAGCAGTCTCAACTCAAAACAACAGCAAAATAACAGTCTCAACTCAAAACAACAGCAAAATAACAACAGTCTCAACTCACTAGACCCAGTCTCCAAAACAGACCAGTAACTGACCAATAGTACCTTCATGTCAACTTGACGGCATAGCAAGTACACAAAAGCAGTTACAAGAACAAAAGGAATCAACTCTGAACTAAACACAAAATATCAGATAATTACATATGTTTGCATCACTTAAAATTCCATAATAGTTTTGTGTTACTGATGCATCTTCAAGTATGTAGTTTGTAATCTACAGTCTGACCACTGGAGGGCATCACTTTTAACAGTCAGTCGCTTATAAATGGCTTCCAATGCAGAACACTTCTTTTTCCTTCATTTTACTTCAATAAACTTTTTTTTTTTGTTATGATTATAATTAAAGTAAGGATGCTACTTTGTAGCTCCGTGTGACTATTTCTCACGTGCTTTAGAACAAGCATTTTCTTTTGAGAAGCTTTTCTAGGAAGAGGGCACAACTGAAAAGCATAAAAATATACATTTTCTACAAATACTTAAATAAAATAAATGGACGGCAGATTAGCATTAGTCCACATAAACCCAACCATTCAAACTAAAATATATATCAGTATAAAAGGAACAACATTTAAGGTCACTTTTTGTTCTATTGAAACATTCTGCCAATCTCTCCTGAAATAATACAGATTCTGTGTATTCTGTGTGTCTGCTTTTAGGCAGCACTGTACTTGTTGATGCTGAAGCAGATTCTGGGGCCAAAACTCGAGCACCAGCAGAGCAAAACACCTTTCACCAGTCACCAGTGGCATCTTGTATTCAATTTAGCATCTGCCCCATCCAGCGTCTGCAGAGTCATAATCATGTTTAATGGTCCTGCAGTACACCGGCTTTATTAGGGCTGAATTTTGTATTTGTTATTGAAATAACCATCTAATGTAGCACTTAAATCATAGTTTGACTGGACTGAGACTTCCAAAACATGCATGTACTAAAAAAGAGGTTTAATTTGTGGTCTAACTCCTTTATTTAGCCTTGTTTTCAGAGTAGTAGTTTTCAGAGTAGAGTAAACAGTTATAAAGTGAGGATTGAGTGTGTGACAAATACGTGGGCCAGTGACCTTTTAGTGTAGAAAGCAGAACATCATTCAAAGTTTCACTAATAACACAAAGGTCTGAAATGTACTGTTAAACAGGAAAACAATTTAAAATGTCTAAATAAATTTATTAATAGTACAAACCAGGGTAAAATTACAAGGGAAATCAAATTTTTGCTAAAAGAAAAAAAACAAAAAAAATAGGTCAGTGTCTCCAGAGTTTGTTTGATTACCCTGAACACTCAATGATCTCTCGGAACTTCAGATAGTAAGAAATCAGGCTTATATAATCAACATATTATCGTATTATTAATTCTACTGTATTAAAAAAAATATTAACAAGAAGAACTGAGTCATACTACATTGACACACATTATTACTGGAAAATAATTGAAAAAGGGACATTTGGAGGGGCTAAGGGTCAGCACACCGCAGCGGATTGCTCTGCTTTAGTTAAAATGTGACGGGTCAAGCGCATTATCAGCACCCAGTGTACATAAAAGACACTACAGGGACAGAGAGGTAGATGACAAGACCAGAGCACAGTTACCATGAGGGTCGTCAGCCTTGTACGGAGTTTGTATTACTATTTGTATTATGGAGTATTATGTAGGCTATTTGTTGATTCTGGTATTGAATTTTCTGAATGCAGGGTCCCGATCCATCTCTGGTTTATCGGCCCAATTTGGAGGAGAAGAAAAAAGAAGAGTACAGAAACTATGAGGTAAAGCCACATTTCAGAACAGTTAAATCCTTTTAGTTATAGTGTAGAGTTCAAATTGTGAAAATGCTTTTGTTATTTGCATGGCTATTTTTGTGTTGGAGAATGGAAACTTGATTGATCGGGTTTTTAAGACATACAAACTGATGCACACCAACCAGACCCTGAAGTTTGTTCAGCAGAAGGTGAGTGCACTGACACATTCAGTTTGGGGCACAAATGGTATGTGGACCCTCTTGGATCAAAAAGACAAACAGTACCAAAAGTCAAATGTTTAAGTGCACCTGCTCATTCAATGATTTTTTTTCTTTTTTTTCCTTCCTACATTTTAGATACATCAAATACATGCAAGATATATGGAATGATCTAGTTAAGAAAAAAGTGAAATAACTAGATTTTGTTGTTTTTGTTTTTTATGTTGAATTCCTCATAGTAGCTCTTTGCTTTGTTGACAGCGCAAATCTTTGGCCTTCTTTCAATTTCAGGTGATGAAGTCACCTGAAATTGTTTTTGCTTCACAAGCGTGCCATGTAAGAGTCCAGGGTTTACAGCAATCATTATTGTATTTCAATCTAAAACAAGTTAAAGTTGTTTTGTTTGCTACATTACATATGTGTTCACTCATAGTTTTGATGCCTTTGGTGAGAATCTATAATGTAAATAACCATGGAAACAAAGAAGAAAAATAAATGAAAAAGTATGTCCAAAGTTTTGACTGGTAGTGTAAATATTTATAGTGTACATATTTTTTCTGTCGTGATTATACATCATGTCACTGTTCATTAGGGCTGCAACAATTTATCAATGAATTGTGACTACATACTACAAAAATCTCTATATATTTCAATAATATCAAAAAAGAATAAACTATTTCTGATTTTCAGGTATAACACATAGTATAATAATAATTAACTACTAAAATAATCGTTTGTTGCAGCCCTACTGTTATAATAATATTTATTAAAGGTTAGGCAATAGTTGTGTAAGTGTTTTACTATCCAAGTCTCTCTCTCAGCATGCAGAGTGGACCACCTTTACCCACAGTGAGATGGGGATGATGGAGGCCATCATGTCTCTGGATCAGCTTGTGGACGAGTCTGATCCAGATGTGGACTTCCCCAACTCCTACCATGCCTTCCAGACTGCCGAGGGAATCCGCAAAGTGCACCCTGACAAAGGTACAAGGTACTCGACTCTGGAATTCCCTTTCATTCAACATTTGAACCTGTCAGTCCATAACCCAGTTCAAATCCCTGCTCACAACCCACTTGTTCAGACAAACTTAATCTGCCCCTCCCCCTTTGCAAATGTAGCTTTATCTTTTAACATTTAAAATGATGTATTTGACTGTAGCCATTTTATCTGTTTTATTGTATTTTGTATTTTGAATTGTTGTACGATGACCTTGGGTGTCTTGAAGGCGCCTCAAATAAAATGTATTATTATTATTATTATTACAAGTAAGGTAGGACAAGGGTATAGACAGGGTATGAACAGGGTACAAGCAGGCCATGACTAGCATATGACCAGGGTACAAGCAGGGTACGACCAGGGTACAACCAACAATACAACCAAGGGACAAAGGACATTCAACCAGGGTACTACCAGGGTCCAAATAAGGGCTTAAGATCCATACAACTGTGGTACAACCATGGGAATAGTCAGGGTACAAGTTACATACAACCAGGTAATCTGATACAACCATGGTACAAAAATCATAGAACCACTGTATAGCCACACTATAACCAACATGAAACCACGGTACAAGCTGCATAAAAACAGGTAAATGTGGCATACAACTACTGTACAACAAAGAATGTAATTAGAGGACAGGTATGGTTGTATGCAAGTGGCTTACAACCAGATCACAGGATACAACCAGGGTACAAGATGCAGGGCACAAGTAAAATACAGTATAGCCAACAAAAGATACAGGTTACAGGGTCCAAGTGATCCTAAAGTAACAGCCCACACTCTGCACAGACTGGTTCCAGCTGGTTGGCCTCATCCATGACGTGGGCAAGATCATGGCTTTGTGGGATGAGCCCCAGGTAACAACACGGTCTCCAATTTTTTACTCTTGTATTATCAAATACGTAACTATTTTTATTATTGCTTTGTAATATCTAGTGGGCAGTGGTTGGAGATACCTTCCCTGTCGGCTGCAAGTTTCAAAGAAATATTGTTTTTCAAGACACTTCTTTTAAAGACAATCCAGATGAGATGAACCAAGAGTACAAGTAAGCCTTCGCTGAACTCACAACTGGCCTTTGCTGTACATACTTAAAGTTAAATTTCCACTTAAATACATGAATACACTGTCCCTTCATTCAGCACTGAATATGGCATCTATGAGCCCAACTGTGGCCTGGACAAAGTGTTCATGTCCTGGGGCCATGATGGTAAGACTCGCTCAAACACAGTACCGGTAGTACTGTAACCCAGGTGACTCCAAAATATGTTTACAAATACATGTCTTCATATTTTCTAATTTCTTACCTGTAGATTATCTTTACCGGGTTTTGAAGTTCAACAACTGCTCCATCCCTGAAGTAGTAAGTCTATATTATTTTTTTCTCATCATAATAGAGCATTGTAAATAAATACATTCTAAATTTCACTAAGGACAATTTGTTACACTAAATTTTGGAGACCTGAAAATAATAACTAACTGACATCACTACCAGAGGTGGGCACAGTAGCCAAAACCTGTACTCAAGTAACTTACTTCAAGATAAGATTACTCCAAGAAATTACTCAACAGTAAAGTATTTGGGAAAACTTCCATTCGAGTAAGCGCAACTTAAAGAGTAACAGTACACAACATCTGATTCATAATTTGAAGTTAATGTAACTGAAAGGACAAAATAATAAATAATGCACAACTTACTCAAATCAATATAACTGGGTAAACATAACCGAGTACTACCAACCTCTGATTAATATCCGTGAAATTCCACATTGTACCTCATGTTAAAAAAATAAAAAATACAAATTAGCATTCTACTACCGGTAATTAGATTCTTCAGATTCTAATGTATACACCTCTATGTCCGTAGAGTACAGCCAAAACTGTCAAGGTATGAAACAGGAGTCTGTGCATACGAATCTAAAGTATAATCAATATAAAAGACCTAATGAACCTAATCGGATTAGCAATGTCCCAACGGTCTACATCACTTTGTCTCCAGTTGCCTCGGAATTTTGAACATTGTGATGACATAGCAACTTTAAGGATCTATTAAATATATAAACAGACTCTTACCTTACACAAGTGTTGTTCTTTTAGGGCTTGTACATGATCCGTTTCCATTCCTTCTACCCGTGGCACTCTCACGGAGACTACTTTCATCTGTGCAACGAGAAGGACCTGGAGATGCTGCCCTGGGTCAAAGAATTCAAGTCAGTAACAAACACAATCTTAATTACAATTAAATTATATTAAAATGTAACATTGTGCAATTTCATTTTCATAGCAAATTTGACCTGTACACCAAGACCACTGCCCTGCCCGATGTAGAGATGCTGAAAGCGTATTACCAGTCACTCATCAACAAGTACTGCCCTGGAATACTGAAGTGGTGAAATACATAAATATATAAAACATTTTGATCTTATTCTAACGCCAAGTTAACAATATTGTATTTAACCTTTTTCAATGATCAAAAACACAATGTGACAAATTGCACAAAATATAAAAGCAACTTTTATTCATCATGTAATAAATTGTTTTTTTACGAATCATTCATTGGTAGTTTTCTAGTGGGTATAATCGACATACAGCAACAGCAGAGTGACACCGTACATAATACACAAAATATATAAAAGTACAAAAAATAGTGCACATAATTCCCACATAACACATTCATCAGTAGAATCATAATTTTGGTCTGCTTGAATACAGAATAAGTTAACTCTAGGAATATCTTTGCATTTTTATCACTGAGCCACAACCACATTTTAGGTAGTGTTCATATATCAATTGTAGTTTGTAGGTTCAATCTTTGACCACACCGTTACACTTCAATTGGTGCCATCTCCTTCATTGGCCTTGCATCCAAACAGTATGACATAATAGTGGTAAAAAAAGCTATTGATACTTTGCAGTAACATCACGTTTTGAAAGGTTCTGCGTGTAATTTTATGTGTGAGAGACTTGTTTAACAGTGCAAATCAGCTCATCTGTTTTAATTCCAGCTAAACCAGCTCTTTCTGGTCATATTGTATTAAATTAAATTAAATATCAGATTAAAGTCTAAATCGAGCTACAGAGCTTCAGACAGAGCAGTGCAAACAGTTAGCATCACACCCCCAGGGGGTATTGTTGATGACATCAGCTGCAACCTATCAATATAAAGCTTCTTGTGTTATGAACCTTTTATACAAGGCAAAGTGATGCAAATAGGGCAAGCAGTGTGGACAACTTGTCATTTTGGTCATAACTGCGTTCTACCAGTCTTGCATTTTGAGCGAACATTCTATAGTCTGGTCTACTCAACTAGAACTACTCAACTTAACATCAACCATAACATTTTAAAGACAATGTTTTCAAAGACCATTAGTAATTTGGGAGGCAACACATAAGGAACGTGACTGAATTACATTAAATAGAACCTCCTATAGAAAAGTATTTAAAGCTATTTAAACATGAAATTTTACACCAATGTTCTCAACCTGTTAGAACGTGACACCATCCATAACTGACCGATTAGGATTTCACAGTGGCATTCATAAAGGCATTTTGCGTTATGCATGTGATATGACTTTACAACATAATCTTGTAATTACCACATATCTCATATTTATCTTTTCCTCATGTGTTTCTCTGCCTCCTCCTCACTCTCCTCCTGCTCTTGTGATTGGTCTTCAGTCTCCACTTCACTCTCTCTCTCCTCTTGGCTTCCTTCGCCCCCTTCATCCTCTTGCTCCTTCTCTCCTACCTCCTTTTCCTCCTCCTCTTCACGGTTCTCTTCATGCTTGTCTCCAGTTAGTGTGGGGTCAGGAGCTGGTGAAGTCCGGTGTTTGCTCCTATGCTGCAGTGCTCTGAGCAAGCAGAAGAGGGCGCTGCATCCGATGAGAGTCCACACTAACAAAGGAGCAGGTACACCTTGTACCTGGGACCGCATCCACCTCACGGCACGGGCTAGTTTGGCTTTGGACGCCCGACGGGGAGAAGAGGAGTCCTGCAAGAAACACAGTAAGTAAATGTTAGCAATCTGTCTTCAAAGCTATTATTAGTAAATGTACCATAATCACAAAACTAGACATACCTACAATGAGATACTATATTATATCTTTTAAAAGCTTGTCAAGAGAATTTTTACTACAGTAAAGCAACATTATTTCAAACCAAAGGGTAAGTGGGTAATGGGTAGGACGTTATCACTCCCCTGGGGCTATATATACTGATATTTGTGGCCACCATTCTCCAAGCTGGGTAGTACTCGGTTACTTTTACTCAAGTGCATTTAGTTAAGAAACTTTTTTTTATACAATTTTATTTTCAGGAGTAGTTTTTAGACAATACTTTTGCTCATGTTAGAGTACTGCTACACTGTTAAATAATTTACTCTAGTGGAATTAAAGGTTTTGGTTTCTCTTCCCACTGTGAGCAAGTTTACAAAAGTTTAATGCTAACAACATTAAATTACTTGAACATTTCAACGTTTCTTGCACTACTTGTTCAGATTTTATTTAATTTTTCAAATTTTTCTGTCCATCTTTGAAAATACCAGATTACATTCATTATTTAATGTTTTGTATCTCCAGTTACATCAACTACAAATTCTAAATTAGACATTATGCCCAGAAAGTATAGTCATACTACTGACCTTGTAGTAAAAGTACTCTTACTTCAGAAACATATTACTCAAGTACATTTTTTGGGTACTCTACTTACCTCTAGCCATTCTGTACCAACAATCTCTCCAACCACCGCAAATCTCATTCACACAGGCAACTAGTTAATCTGATTCTGCTTACCTTGAGCCCATGTTGGTTAAGCATGCCCTCTAGAAAAGCATTGCCCAGGTGCACTGTGGGATAGAACTCTTCGTCATAGACCCGCCTCCACCAACGCTCTGGGTATGACCTGTCAATCAACAAAACAAAACTCAAAAGTTGCGCTAAATGCTAAAATGCAGTTCCTAGAAATGAACCTACCCATCAGCCTTGGGCTCTGTAAACCAGTACTTGTAGCGATGTGCTCGCAGGTAGGCAGGAGGCTGTTGGTGGAACGGGTACTGCTTGATATCAGACTGGATCAGCTCTATCACTGTAAACACACACATTAAAAGTGGTACATGCAAATTGGTGGAGCAGACTTGGCAAATAATAGTTCCTACGTCTGTGCCCTCACTCAAATCCTAATGCTGCACAGAATCATAAAATACAAAATTGAGAATCTACTTGGAATATTTTTCAGCCCCACTATGAAACATTTAAAGGTACTGTACCTGACCTCACTCACTCACCTTATGGATTCTGAGCATCCTAATTATTCACCATGATGAGTTTATAAGCACTTTTCATAGCTTTCAGACACCAGTGTGGAGTTTTGCAGTGACAGTAAAGCTAAGTAGCATGCTAATGTGCACATCCTGATTATTGGACAATAAAATGCTTTCTAATTAGATGCGGACAGTACATAGCACACTTATTTTGACCTCAAGACCTGTTTTTACAATGTATTTGTACTGCGGCAAAACTAATTTTGTTCAAATACATGAAAAAAAAAAAGGGTAGAGGCCCTTTGCAGTAACACCACACTGGTGTTCTACATGTATGTCTATGACAGAGTGGTTATCAGTTACCATGGTGACACAATGTGTCACCATGGTAACAAACCATTGGCAAACACTGCCAAAAAGTTTTAAAAATCAAGAAAAAAAAAACATTTTCAGGAACCTGGGATCAATACGAGCATTCATGGTCCCCTTTGGGACGTTTGATTTTGGACAAAAGAAGTGAGAAACTGTTGGCTAATGCTATCTAGCTTGTGACTAATCTGAAAGCGACTTCTTTAAACAGCACAAATCAGGCCACCTATTGTACTTCCAGCTAAGTCAGTTCTTTCTGGTCAGATTGTGTTAAAATAAAGCTCAGATTAAAGTCTCACCTGAGTAATAGCTTCAGACAGAGCAGTGCCTACAGTTAGCATCACACCCTCAGGGAATATTTCACATCAGCTGCAAAGTGTCAATAACATTTTACAGAATTTGGGCTTTTCCAACCCAAACATTTTGGGCACTAAAATTGAACTTTTCACGCATGGTATACTACAGTATAATCACTTGATTCTTTATGTAAACCTGACTTTTTGTAGATAAAAAAAACAAAAACAATGCAATGGGCCATACCATCTTGTTTGCCTTGTAACAGTCTGTGCATGAGGCTGCTGAACCAGGGTGACTGCTGCTGAGGTCCCAGGGCAGCAAACCACATCTGCCAGTCCAGGCGGGGCTGGTGAGGGGTCACCACAGGGGGAGGGCCACTCATGTTCCCCGGTTTGTACATGAACTCTATCTCCTGTTAAGGACAGCACAACACATGAATCTTTTAAAAGTCATTGCAACTAACAAGCTAGCACTTTTCTTTCTTATTTCTTATTGAAAGATGGCAGTATAATCACATAAAAAACATATAACGTTGCCAAATATTAAAAAAGCCAGGGTTTCCCAGGAGAATTGTCATTTTGTAGTGTCTACCATATTGCAACACTGGTTTTCTGCACAGACACAGTAAAGGGAGATGACAGACACTTCAAACACCACAAAAAGACATATTTAAGGTGGAACTAAACACAAAATCCACCTTTTCTTGCTACTAAACTGCGTGTGTGGTGTTTTAATAGGATTATCTATTGTTTTTGGCAACTTTTGTATAAACTAGGTAAATTTGCCACTTTGTAGGTGTTTTTTGTTCAAAAACACCTAAATCTAAGTGTGCGCTGCCTTCCGCGGCCTGCAATTCTGCAATTTCCAATACTTGGTGACATCAAGCAGGATTGTTCTGATCACAGCCAGGCATTTCTAATTACAAGCACCTGGCTGCAGGGGTGGAGTTTGAACCGCTCCTTCCCGTCACTCTCTCCTTTAGTCCTCCAGGTACAGCCCGGTTTAGTTGCTCTGTTTGAAATGTGGTTGTGGGCACAGTTCAGACGTCAAAATGTTATTTACTTTTGTTTTAATGCGATAAGAATTAGTGTATTTTACCACAATTTGCAAAAAAAACAAAACAAAGCTTGTCTTACCCGCCATGTGATTCCATCATTGCTGCCCTCGATGACAACCTCAGGTCGCCCCCCCACCCCGGTCATGCGTCTGAACAGGCCATAGGAGTTGACCAGCTGATAGCGGTCCACCAGAGCATGGGCTTGTCTCACTCCAGGCCACAGGTTTGCATGGGAGTCATACTCTATGTAAGTGAAGGGCACCTGCAACAGAAAACCAGCATGAACTACAAAATGCTGTTTATAAAAAAAGAAAGAGGATGAATCGGTGAAACAAACCATGTTTACCAGACAATGAACGCGTGCCTTACTTTACCATCAATTATATAGTTTATACAGAAGTCATCCGGACAAATGTAATGAATTTTTTATGCCATTTTAATCTCATATTTCAATATTTTTAATACTGAAACACACAATAAAGTACAATACACAGTTCACTACTGCATTTAGCCATAAAACAATGGAAACTTTTCATATTTACCATATTTTCCAGACTATAAGTGGCGCTTTTTTTTCCATAGATTGGCCGGGGGGGGGGGACTTATACTCAGATGCAGCTGATGTCTTATATGTGAAATTATTAAAATATATAATTTCATATCTTTGTTATTGTCACACTGGCAACCACGCGAGGGCACTCTAGGCTGTGTACCAGTATGACAGCCGCCCAGAAGAGGCACTTCATCTACTTCCAAAGTTGACAGAGTTCAGAAGCGACAGAAGATGAAGAATTCAATGGATTTAGTGATTTGGAGTTAGCTCGACAGTAAACTTGTTAATTAAAGCATAAAAAACAAGCTATCTGATTAACTGCTAATATCTTACATACCAGGCACTTACTCAGTTTGTTGTCCATGCTTCATGTATCTGAATAAATATAAATGTGTTATGTTAGCGTGCTGTACTGCAATTCAACCTATTATTCTCTGTTTTATTGTTATAATTGTAACTTGCCTTTAAAAGATAAAATGTCTGTTCTTGATCTCAGATTTTGTAAAATAAATTTCCCCAAAAAAATGCAACTTATAGTCTAGTGTGACTAACCCGTATATGTTTTTTTCTTCATTGTTATGCATTTTTCCGCTGGTGCTGCTTATACTCCGGAGCAAAGTATAGTCCGGAAAATACGGTAGTTTAAAATATCATATACGGTAGTCGTTTGATACATATCCTCTTTCTGGCAATGTTTTAGGAGTTTTGAAATAACTAATAAATTAATCAAATTTAAAAAAGAAGAATCAGTAAATGTATAAAGCATGTGTGTGAACTTGCTAAGCTCATTTTTATAGCTTTAAAAATGTTAAATTTGGTTCATGTAATTAACTCCATGTGCTTACCAGACTGATGGTGAACATTGCAACAGCTGCAGCTCCAAACAGTGTCCACTGCAGAGTGCCTCCCAGCCTCCGGAGGAACCCTCTCACACACGCACACCTTTAAATATAGGACAAGACTTGTGTTCTTTCTAGGGAAGGGCAATATATTGGTTCCAATATCAGTAACGGCTTTTGCCGTATTGGCTGATATCAGACTACTGAGCAAAAATGAAACAGAAGAGCAATTACTCTAAAACTATCCCTATAGGGTTCATGCAGCTCCCGTAATTATTTTTATATCCCAGACAAATACATTTTGCTATTTTTTTTAACCAATGTCAAAAGTTAATTAGTGAGCTTTACTTTAATTTTAAAAGTGAAATATTGGTAAATATCCATTACCAACAACAGCAGCAAACAAAAAGAAATCCACATCAGACCACTCTAGTTATTTCAGCACTTAATTTCTAGAGGACAACAGTTTCCTAAAGCTCTGGTTTTGGATTCATAATCCATTCTATTGTGTCCCCTTTTTAAAGAGTTTCAATATGTGAGCAAAGCCGATTACCTATGGGGTAACAAATGCTTATAAGATCACAATAGAACACATATTTTAGTAAAATGAATGGGAAAATTACTTCATGAACAGAAGGATGTTGAATGCTAGAAAACATGACGTACTGACCTGAACATGGCAGTTATCATTTCCCATGTGAGAGAAAGGACCCCCATCCACACACAGGGGATGGTCACAGCCTTCAGAAACTGGTTGAACTGGTGGTAAGTGAAAGCTTAAATAACAATGAACAGTTATTATTGGTATTCAAACAAAATGGTGCATATGACCTGCTGGCTCCACAAACCTGTCCTGGAAGTAATGCTTTTCTTCTGTGAGTCAATCTGAAGGTCAAAGCAGACAACTGTGCCAAAAACGAGGAGTGCCCAAACCAAAAGCTCCAGTATGTATGCCACCCAAGACCAAAGCCTGGACTCTGAACATAAGAAATAGAATTCGAATTTTTACAATAATATTTTCCACTTTAACAGAGTTGCGTGCAAGGGTAGTATCATCAGCTTCCTATAAAATCTTCTTTGAGCTTAACCATGTTATAATGGTTTTGTCTATAATGGAGTTCTATTTAGATTGATTCATGCGTGTTTGAGTAATCCTGTATTGTACTACAGTCGATGTTGATGCTCAGAAAATTTCCTTTGCACTCAGTGGTTTACACCTGAGGTGTCGTAACATTTTTCAAACTTTTTCTTCATATCAAAACACACAAAGCAGTGCCGATCAAGAGCCATAGACTGGTGGTCAATACAGTGGATAATTCAAATATGAACATTTATATTTCATATTGGATTTATCGGGGTAGATTTGTAACTTGCAGTAAAAAAGTATTGCTTAAAGCGATTCACCTGGAAGCCTGGGGGCCAAGAAAAATTGGTCTGATAGTTTGGACATGCATAGGTTAGGTTATTGGCAGTTTCTCATGTTCCAGCGCACAGCTCTTTATTTATCTCAAATTCACTGAAAAATTCAGTAAGAATGAGTTTTCATCATCAAGTCCTTAGAGAAATATTGGCATATACAATTAAAAAAATAAATAAAATGATGTGTATAATAGATTATTATTAAAGATTACACTGTCAATGCATCGTTAGTTTCTTACCCTTATGGCTGGTCTGGTAGGGTTTGCGTATCCAGAAGTGAATGTGCTGGTCGTCCAGTAGAGACAGACACAGAGTTAAGGTCAGCAGGTTGAAGAAGTTGTAATTTCCAGATAATATTATGAGAACTTGCAGAAGGATCTATGGGTTAAAACATTTCATTACTTTTGTTATACTAATGGTAAAAAACAGGGCTCAGAAAATCTTTTGAAACCTGTAGATAGAAGGAGGCGATACGGAGTCTGCGCAGTGGACTGAAGAAAAGTGGAGGAACAGCGATCTCTATAAAGAAGGTCCCCACCACGCTGAGCTTCTGCCACCACACGGGGAGCTGGTGAGCAAACCAGGCCAGAGGAGTGGGGATGCATTGAGTCTCATAGTGGTAAGTCAGAGCTGCACAAAAACAGACAGGAGTCATGGCTAATGGTTTTAAACAGTGGGTTTAAGACCGACTCACAGTGGCAAAGGTATCAGCGCTGGTACACAGAATAATTCAGGTGTTATTTATAGATGTTCTTACCTGAATCAGTTTTGCATGTTTATCTTTTAATACCTCTTTTAATCCCAATGACTTAGGTTTAGTGCAATATTTTGTCTGGGATCCAGAATGTACGCTTCTTCAATACTTTACAAAGATGTGTCTGGTCATCGATGAATCTCCTCGAGTTCAGATAGGTGTGATTAACAGGTTGTTATATATATATAAAATATATTATATAAATAAACATTTAATATAAATAAACACAGATGTTATATGTTACAGATTTTCAGTGGACTAGTTTTATATTTATTTTAATGATTCTGGCAATTAACTAAATGACACACCAAGCCTTCAATCTGCTCCACTCCACCTGATATTTGGGCACGACACATCTCTTGTTTAGAGCTCCACACCCCACACTCTCAGCAGTAGCACTGACACGATTTTGCTAACGCTACTGCTGCATTAAGAACAGGGGCGAGATATGGCCCTAGATCTTAAAATCAACACACCACCACCTGATCTTTTGTTACTCCTAAAAGTGTAAATGCTTGTGCCTTACCGGTCAGACCCCACCAGGTCGGACAGCGAGAGTTGAGTTTCACCACTCCAGATGCAAACATAAGCCTGAAGAGCAGCCAGCGGACCAGCCAGAAGGTGACCGTATCGTGATCCCTGACCGAGCGAGAGCCCCTGAGCACTGTGAGTGGGGCCACTAGGATACACAGGAAGCCAGTCTCCAGGAGCAAGTTATCCCTGGAAACACAAGCAACCGTACAGATGTGCAAAGTCAACCAGGAAGACATTTGCTTGATCCTAATGCCCCCTGTCACTGGCTGGTAAGTCGCTGTCAGCCAGACACACCCTGCTACTTTTACCTCCCAACCAATCCTCTCTAGTTCTAGTCACCCAATTCTGGAAGATGCCGTGGATGCCACCATTGTCATATGGGTTGTATTATTTTGTATTAAGTTCGATAAGGATTACAAAGCCGTTTTAAAGCTTCCCAGAGGATAGGAGCATTGTTGACTTGTTGAACATTTTACATAAATCAACTTATCATATTTTAGTAGCCAAGCTTTTCTCAAACTCTCCATTGAAATAAATGGGACTGCATGCTAAACCAAAGTGCCACCGCAATAAAAGTGCAGTTTAGTAGCATTTAGAGGCAAAAGTGAGCAGGGCAAATAAGGTCAATAGATGTACTCTCCCTCTTATCTTCCCACTGTTTCAGTGGCCTGTTCCAGCACTCCTTCATGCCACCTTCTCCACCACAGCAGCCGTTCCATCAGCCTCCTATGCCACCCCATCTCCGTATCTAGATTTTTTAATTAAAACATGTGAACTGAAGTATGCTGTTGTAGAAAATTTTAACTTCTTGGCTTGCTTCTGGATGTCAGCATATCCCAAAACTACCCCTTCACTACTCCCACACCATATTTTATTGTAATTTCTAATGGTGGAATGTAGTGCATAAAGCAGATGGTGCTTTTGAGCAAGGCAGGAACCAGCAATAAAATCCTAGGACTCACCACTGGAAGTAAAGGAAAACCTGGCCAACCTGAAAAACACAAGCATATGATAAATCACCACATTTTATCTTAACTATGCCATACAACTGCACAATATATTGCAATCACAAAAAAACGCTAATTAAAATGACAGCTATTATCAAATCACAACGGCTGCAATTTATGTAAAGTATTTCCTCTGTAAATAACAAAATATGCATTTATGGAAATTACCTGCTAACCCTGTAGTTTAGACCTCTACAAACATGTTTGGAAATGCATGGGATGGATTCTAATATTATTTAGAAATTCAGTCTTCTCAAATATTTCAATATTTTTGGATTATTACAGTGGCAATTTTCAGACAATCAAACAAAAATGTGCGAAAGTGTGCCTGTAAATGTCTTGGTTGAGGTTCAAGTATGGTATCTCACTAAACAACAATGAGCTGTAAAATCAAATGCAAAAGTGCAGACATACAACTTTATGACCTTATTCAACACTTCCAGCCCTTTGGAATGGTTATATTATGGACAATATACTAGATATTCTAGTTTTGTATAACTCCAGAACAGGTATTCCAATATTATAAATATTTCAATACATCTCCCACCTCTACTAAAACATGTCTGAAAAAAGACAACTTAAGATATTTCCCTCATTATATGTAATACCTGGTACATGGACATATAGAGGGCCCAGAGGCAGAAGAAGACCACACTGTCCCTGAATGTCTCCATCAGAGTAGCAGTCAGGCTCAGGGCAGCCCCCAGCAGACACAGCAGCTCCATACAGCTGTGAGTGTCCAGACCAAGGTGAGGGCCCAGCCACAGCAGAGAGGGGGAGGTCCAGAGCTGCTCCCATAACCCCTTCCCACTGTAACGCAGTCTCCAGCGCGCAGGCAGCAGGCCATCGTTACCATAGAGACCTGGGTGAGACAGTAGCAAGATACAATTGGTGTTTGTTAAACCGGCGTATATGATGTCATACTCTCACATGGGGCAAGAGACAGTTGTTCCTTTATTGTGTCGTATTTCATAAGAACAATTTAACCTGATCATTTCTATGGTTGGAGGCTATTCAACTTGTTATTTATAAAAAATATATATATTTCAAAAAAAGCATTTCATAAATATACTTTTTTGCTGCCCCCAACTGTATTAAATATTATTGACCTATAGAATGTTGCACCAAAACCCAGTAATAGAAAACTGAACACATTAATGGTAAGTTCACAAACTAAACTAGAGTGACCAGACGACTTGCCTCTCTTTTGGTTTTCATGCACAGTAATTAATTAAGGCATTTGTCGCCGTCCCACAAATTTGACCCACCTCTTAATTACATGAAAGTTATCTATAAAAACAAGGACAGCAGGTACAAGAACAGTGCAAGTCTTTCCCTGGGTGAAATTTAAAACATTTGCGAGTCATATTTTCTTACTTATATTGGATCTAAACTATAAAAATACTTATTAACTTTAACATGAAAGCTTAAATTTCTCATCTTTCCAGATCCCACCTTTACTGCTTTAAACTGATTCTACACAAAAACTAAAAATGCCACAAAGTTGAAGCTTATATAAAAATGTACCCCATTAGACTCTGGCTTATGTTTTCTGGAAAATATCTTAATTTTTTAGGTCATTTTTTCACTACATGTGAAATCCAAGTTTTCAAACTGGCATTTAAAGGGTTAAGTATATATTGATTTTGAAGATTATATTAGAGCAAGGATAGAGGTACGGGTCATCTATGATTTCACAGCTGTTTTTGTAAGTGGATATTTATGTCCTTAGGGTCCTATATGTGACTTTTTTTTTTAACTCTGAGAAGGGAGAACACCATTTCAGCGGTATCATTAAAAGTATTGGAATATCAAGAACAGTAGCATTGCTTGAGTGAAAATGCAGATCTTATTAGTCTAAAATCAGGGTCATCATAAAAAAGTGGCTGAATCTGGGTGTAAACTTTTCAATCATACTGCTAGCCTAGCTCCAGCAGCAGCAGCAGCAGCACAAAGCGGAGTGCACCCACCTGGAATCTGCACATACAGAGAAACAAACGCGGACAGATACATGACCGCCATACACCACAGGAACATGCGCCTCGGTAAAACTATGCCCCCCATGTTTGAGTCGATCCACCGGGCACACAGGACCGACACTCCCCGCTATAGCTCCGGCCCGTGGTCCTGCAGTAGCTGCCAGTGCCTGTTCCTGTAGCTGCGGGCGCGGAAGGAGCAGGAGAGGAGCGCGCGGACTCTGACACGTAGCGGCCGATCACAGCACGAGGTCTATGCGCAAAGTGACCGCGAGATGGAGCCAAAAGACAGTGTTGTTTTCCGGCGTGGCGCGTTTTCTACCGCTTCATGACATCACAAGGTGGAACAGAGCATTTTGAGCTTTGGAGATGTGGGCTGTGGGTGTTTTTGATGAGGTAACAACATTATAGCATGGCTTAAAGCTCATAAGAGACAACTAAATATAAATAGGCCTATACTATAACACTTCTAACGAGATCAGTAAAAAGAAAGTTATTAATTGAAAGACGATGCTGATTGATCATTTAGGCCAATTTGAACATACTTCTTAACGGACCTCTATGAAATGAGCTATTATTTTTGCCAATGCTCTATGAAATGAGTTGTTTTTTTTTAAATAAATCACCAAATGTTTAGTTTAAATCTATTCACACAAGACTGGTTAAAAGACATTTATTTTAGAGTGCAATAAACTTGTCCCCAAATAATGAACTGCAGACAAAAATTTTATAGTACAACCATCCAGGAAAAACATACAGATTTTATGGCAATAGCTCAGTTAGAAAGCTAACCCATCAGTATATACATTCCAGTTTTAGACAGAAAATAGTACAAACAGCTCAGATCAAAGTACCATATATTGCCTTACCATATATTATACAGAAGTTCTCCAGGTGAGAGGGTGCATGTTATAAAAATATATTTCAATAAAACCTACACCATATATTTTTTGTGGCACAACTGTTTTGGACGAATGAAGAAAATCGTTAAGATTGGCAAGAGAATTAAGACTTGACACAAGTTCCAACAACAGAAATCTAATTAATCTGTAAAGAATTATGACAAATTAAGATAAATATCATTTCAGTGTGCTGGAAATACTTTATCCTATGGAAATTCCAGATGCTGGACCAAATTATCTAAAAAAAAAATGAAGAAAATAAGGAACTAACCACTTAAAAAAATAAGATAATATTATGACTTAAAAAATGTGTGTCAATCCCTAAAATAGATATAAATATAAAATATATATTCCAATTATATTTATATCTGGGTTCCATATTACCAATTGTAATGAGGTCCAACAAGTGAGTAAAAAGACTTCACTAAATATCACAATTTGGTATTTTGGGGAGCTGTATGACTGAAATGTTGCACACTGTTCTAATATAAATTACCTTCAAATGACATGAAACAGTCCCTTTTGGTGTGGCAATATTAGATTTCTATGGAAACTGTTTTGCAAGCAACCTCTTCACAATCTTTTTTTCATGAAATGGACGAATAAAGCTACCCAAAAAACTGTACAGTTTTAAAACACAAAAATTACATTCCCTAAATGTTTGTGTAATACTTGTCCTGTACATTTTGTATCTTCAACATTGTACACATGGTTAGCATATGCTGCTTGTATGAGTAGTTTAATGTTGCACTTAAAGCTTTGGGTTATTTCAAAGTTCTAAGGCAGCCATCTTGGAGTAGTATTTGGACGGTCTTATGATCACGTGGTCCCCTCTGATCCACTGGAAGCTTGTGCACCATTTGTGGAGGAGCAGGGAGCCTCCTGCTCAGTTTCCCGAACGCAAATCACAGCATCTCCACTCACATTCATGAGACACTGGGCCTACAAGACAGAACACACTTTAAGAAACAGCTTTGTGTAACTTGCAGTTCATAGGGATGACAGAATACCTGGTTTTTATTTGGATTTTCCATCAGCATGCATTCTTTCATACTATAGGAAACAACGGCGTTACCACCAAGAGCTGCGACATGTGCTCGAACCATGGCAAACACCTCTGCAATAAATGAGTGAAGAAAGCCACTCACGCCTCCTTCCTGTAGAAGGAAAATTTTAGCACATACAATATTGAATAGCTGTCATGTTTATCATAATCCACATACCTCACGCAATGATGTCGTTTCCCTTATAAAGAACATATTAATGATTCCAAGGTATTTAATAATGCGGGTCCCAGGCAAAAATGCCAGTGGCGTCATCTTGACCACAGTGACTGAAGTGCCTCCAAAAGAACGTGTTGAGCGCAGCGAGCGAGAGCGCCCCTCTGGCAGAGGGCTGGAGCGCTCCAGAGAGGAGACTGCTCAGAGAAACATCATGAAGACAATGACATGCAGAAAACAGAGACACAACGATACCGAACAAGCTCAACAAATGTATAATCATGAAGTCATGTTCTTCTACATGCAGAGGTTAAACCCAGTTACCACATGCAGAGCATTAGAGGCATTTTCCACCCGAGCCTGTGTAGTGAGTGAGTGAGTGAGTGCATGCAGTGGCTGCAGGTTTGGAGGTGCTGAGTATGTTTGGAAAAGCAGGCTGCCATGCACCCGAGTCAGACAGAGAGTGTGCAGACAGACACACAGACCTGGGCACAGCTGTGGCACTACACTGCTCAGTACAGTGACTGAACTGTTCTGTGTTTGTGAGACAATGAGATGAACAGAGACTATGAGCTGAGGACCACATGAGCCAGTGACAAAGTGTTCCAACATTATACTGTCAAAAGACCTGCTGTTCACTGCCTCCATCAAACTCACGAGCTTAGAGTTTACTTACTGTGCACAGGGCTGATTTCCACATATTTCCATGGCAGCACTGCCCCCACCCATTCCCTTTTTCTTGCCATTTGTTCGAATCACAATAAATGATCATTTACAAACTATACCCAGCGTATTGCAGGAGCATACAGGAGAAATCATAGCAGAAATCAAAGTCCTATGCATTGCATTACTGCTCTCATCCAGAATTCTGAAAGCTTCAGGCAGTTCAAAGCCAAGCTGTTGATTGGGATGACTCCGCAGGGACCGGGCTTGATCAGAATAGCTCCGCCCACAGTCGCATGCACAGAGAGGTGTGTGTGTGTGAGAGTGTGTGTGCTCAGAGACTGTGTCCTCGTACTTGTCTTAACTGATCCGCGTCTTATGGTGTGCGCTTTCAGCCTAAGCAGCTCTATCCAGGTGCTGCATCTGTCTGCAAAGGAACCGTAATCAACCGAGGCAGCTGGAGAGAACACACAAGAGACAAACAGCCCGCACCCAGACGGACAAAACCACCACACAACAGCGACGCACAAACACAAACAACACAAAAGAACAAAAGAAAGTGGATGAGGTTCCAGGAGCAGTGCAACGTCAACTCGGACAAAAAACGGGCCTGTGTAGTGGTGTGGGAACGGGGAGAGAGGGAGGGCGCTCACCTCGGGACGACACGGTGGAGCTCTCCTGGACACCTGAGGGATACAAAGGTTAAATTACAACTCGGCTTATACAAAAAAAGATACCCCGCTTTATATAGAAAATGAACAGCTGGTATTACTGTACAGAAATAAAATTAAAGAGGGGGTATTATGCAAAATCAACTTTCTGGAGCTTTCTCCCATGTTATAATAAGGTCCTATTCAAATCCTCCTTAGTTTGGTTAGCAGTACAATTCTGTCCAATGCTCGTCCCACAAGCCTACGTCACTCATTCTCCCACACCAGAATGTTCTAAACCTATACAAAAGCAGGACACAAAACAATATACTACACACCTTCACAAACCTAATCCGATGTGCAGTAGTTTTGTTTATCGGGTGCATGCTAATTGTGTTGTGATTTAACACAAAGAGAGAAGGGACTCAAGAGTATCAAAATCGAAATGGAAACTTAAACGTGTTACATTACAATACGTAATTTCCGGTGAATATAGCATTTCCAAAACATAGAAGGTAACATGGTGATCCAACTATGTTCTGTGTCTGCAGTTAATACGACAGAGTGAAAATACCCCTTCTTTAATAATTCCAGAATGATAGGTTTTATAATTTAATCAACTTTCAAGTATAACCATCTGTTCAAATTCTGCATTTAAAAGGCCATCTAAATGTGTAAATAGGGCATGTTTTCAAAGTCCTGAAGGAGACCCACACCTCGAAAAGTACTTGACTACTAACATTCCTCTGAGCTCTACCTTCACAGCAACTCACATCACACCCTGTACAAGTGGTCACATGACATTTACCTGACGCCCGCATCATCACCAGTTGATTTTGACAGAGTTTTGCGGCTGGTGTTAACAAAGAAACTGTGCCTGTATTGTGAGTGGGGATGTCAAAGCTTGTTAGTAATGGAAGTCCAAGCCACCTTATAGGTTAAATGACAATAAAACTACATATACCTGTCATTTTTGAAGTCTGGACTGCAGCAGATGAAGCGTCTGCACACAACTCCAGAGGAAACTGCAGCTGCTCCTCAGTCTCACTGTTCCCTATAAGAACACACATTACGGCAGTAGTCAACTAAAGAAATTCTTGGTCAACTAAAGGCAAAGGCTTTCAAAACTATTGCCTCTCAATGTATCTGACCCAAATTACACTCACTCACAAACAAAACAAAAACTACTTGTGTAGAAGAGGTCAAATTAAACAATGTATTTACATAAAGAAAGATTCAACTTGTGAGGTTAATCTGCCTTTTTATATATAAATTAGGGGTAGGTGAAATGACAAAAAATGTGTATTTATTTTTTAGAGCCAGATCACAATTTCAATTTTTTCATGATTCAAGTAAAATTTGTTTACCTCTTATAGGCAATAGAAAATAACAAAGTCATCTGCTTCTTTAAGTTGACACTTCACTGTGATTAGTTAAGTCCAGCTATCACACAGAGGCTAACCAATTGGAAAAGTGAGTGAGAAATAAAGTGTAGAATAGACAAATCTTGAATCAATATGATGATTTCACCAAAACAACAGATCGTCAGATAAGATTATGGTTTGATTTTTATCACCATATTGCCCAGTACTAATATGAATACGAAAAAATACCAAAACTTGTGCAAACACTCTCATTCACAAGCCTACTTCTCCTTTTTGCATTTCTCCCATATAAATCATTAAAAACGAAATAAAAATAACTAGCAAACCAATACAAATATTGGTCAACTAAGATACCATTGACTGATTAATCCCTACAACACAAC
Source organism: Periophthalmus magnuspinnatus (assembly GCF_009829125.3). Classification (NCBI taxonomy): domain Eukaryota; kingdom Metazoa; phylum Chordata; class Actinopteri; order Gobiiformes; family Gobiidae; genus Periophthalmus; species Periophthalmus magnuspinnatus. The sequence goes on along the minus strand of NC_047131.1, from coordinate 13,527,376 downwards.
CAAATCAGTTTGTAAGAAAAAAAAACCCTAACCTTTGCATGGAGCTTTCTCAGCTGGTTTGTCCTGAGCCTGGTCCTTGTCAAAAGTCATGGCCACGGCAGTAACAGCCACCTGACAGAGGGGGAGCATTTGATGAGTAGAATGATTTGGAACTGAAGGATGGAACATGTTGTGGATTTCCTGTTACCTGTACAAGTTCTTCCTCTGGCACAGCAACAGTGAAGTTGAGATGACAGAGACAGCAGGGAATCATGGAGCGCAGCTTGAAATAAAAGCTCTGAGAGCAAAACAGCAGGAGAAATGTTAACATCACATGGAATGAATGCCAGCGAAGTGAGGCTGCTAAAAGGGAAATATAGTATCTTACCTTTAGCAGATTCTCACATAGATCAGTGAAGATCTTGTTCAAGACTTGATTAGTGAGATTGACATTGTTCAGCCGTAAAACTCTGACTGATGTAAACATCTGTTACACAAAAACAGAGTTAAGCAACAGAACCCAGCCATGTGCATAGAGAAGAATGAGACATGTTTCGTCCTTATGTCGGACCTGTACGGCTGATGTCCAGTTGTTGATCCCAGGCATGATCTCTGTGTTACAGCTGTAGAAGCCTTGGATAAAAGGAAAATGAGTAGACCACTGAGATTCTTGGGCCTTGATGTGTTAAACTGTTGAGGTAATCTAATAATAAAAATAAGGAAATATTCAAACCTAGGGGAGGAGCTGCATCGGTGAGAAGGGAATGGATGTCTTCCACAGCATCAGTGTCATCAATCTACCGCCATAACAAAAAAAGAGTGAGCACCAATAGAATTTAGAGTATATTTCCAATTTGGAGTTAAACCATTTGCATCTACAGACTGTCTTGCCTTGCCTAGGACCAGAGATATTTAGAACAACAGAAGAAATTCACCTCCAAAACAAAAGCATCCTTCTTTCCATGGGAAAGGTCCAGTTCTGACACCTCATCCGAGCTTTCTGAATGAGAGCGGAAAAGCCTGGAGCGCTGCCGGGGTTCAGGGATGGGAGAGCCCACAGTCTCATCTGTTAGATCCTACAGCCACACAGAATCAAAATTCATTTTTGGAAAAGACAAAGCAGTAAGTGGAATCTTAGTATGTTGAGAGTGAATCGCATGCCCGAGTACACTCATTCCAGCTCTCAGTCAGTCACACTGTGTTAATGTGGAGGTGGGATTGAGGTAAGGAGTGGAGTGAGGGCCTATAATCATGGTACTACTGTGTTGCCCATAGGAAGTGCTGCTGTAGTAGGTTACAATGGTCCTGCTCCCAAACGTCCCAGATAAGTCATGTTACAAAGAACACAAATGGTGCAAAGGTGAAACAGAGGACTTGTCATGCTGCGCTGCATCTCACAGCAAAGGCTCAGTACCATGTTTACGCCGCCAAACACCTCGGGATCCAACGCAAATATTTTCTTTCATGACCAAGAAAAAAGCAAAGCAGGGTTTCAATCATCAGGCGGAATGTATAACAATATTATGGGCGTGTATTATTGTCTTATATCCAATATAAAACATTTACACAGAGCCCTCTGCTGACATCAGCTCAAGGCACATGGAGCAGCATATGAAAAGACGGCTATTTATTACTCAAAAGGGAGACACTACACGCGAAACAATTTGAGTTTTTTCTATTTTTTGTTTTTTTGTTCAGTTTGGTCTCTTAGTGTAAAGGCTTTCATGTAGACCAAATTAAATATTAAAACATCAAAACAAAAATTTTAACAACTTGCAGTCATAGTGTTATATGGAACATTGTAAATTCAAAAGGTAATTTTCTCAAAATGCATTTTTCTCCCATAGAGATAAGGATCACCCTTTAAAGTAGCACCTACATACACCAAACTTTACAGTCTTGTACAAGATTTTGACAGATCGTAAAAAGAGATTTCTTTTATTTCCAATTCCAAGTTATTAAAGTTGACTCCAAAAATTAAGCAAAATTAGATGTTTTAGGCAATTTTTCAGTGAGGTTTAGTTTTCCGCTAATACTAAATGAGATCATTTGTAACTAAATGAAGCAAGAAATCTAAACCTGACTACATTCATTTGATTCAAATTTCCCAAAGGTTTAACATTTTGGCAGTTTTTACATAAAAAGCCTTACATTTATAAGAAAACATAATAAGATGAAAAACTTGTGATATATTTTTTCTTACATTTGTATAGGTAAACTAGAGAAGAAGTTTCAAATTGATATCTCCAAATTTAATATTGACATTGATTATTCTTTATTAAATGTAGTTGGTTCAATGTTCTCTACACTGAACCACTCAAATGAGGAAGGAATCGATTACTTGTTAAAGGTAAAACAAATATCTGTTATGTGACTAACCAAAGTCTGTGTGTAAGCTTGGTTTCTATACATGACATAATATGTGAGGAATGTTTATGCACTACTCCAATATGAAACTTGTATGTGGTTGGCCCATGTTAGCTTACCGGGGGGTTGATTTGGTAGAGCTCTTTGTTTCGGGAAATGGTGTCATTGATTCTCTTCTGAATGGTCTGGATGTGATGCTCATTACTGAGGTCCCCCGGGGTCTTTCCTGCAATCTGAATACCTCCAGGAGCAGGAAGGGCAGTCAGATAGACTCCTGTGGCAGACTGTGACCAAACCAAAACAGCACAATGGTTACTACACAAAGACCTATGCAACATGGCAGAAGAACAGAGAGCAGAGGACCTACAGCCAGCCCCAGCAACATGTTCTCGCCCACACTGATCTGAATGTGCAGGCCAAACAGGGCGTTCATGCTGCGCAGCTTCAGCTTGTTCATCAGCTGAGTGTGAAGCTCGTACTCCATGAAGGGCAGCAGGTTGGAGATGGCTGTGGCGTTGACTTCTCCCTGGGCTTTCTTCTTCAAACGACAGAGTCTACAAAAGACACAAAAGACACAAGTAATTTTTTTCAAAAAAGCTATTGCTACTTTGAGACCAGGACTCAAAATTCCAAATCTCTGTAAAATCCAAATCTATAATGTTTAAATAAGGGATACATAAATGAATACAAATTTACAAAAATACTTTACAACTTAATCCACCTTGTACTTTTTCATGAAAAATGTATCAGGCTGTGTTTGCTAAGGTGTGTGCTCTGTCAGCATGGTAACTGCTGAATATTCCACCATAGACCTACACACAGTCCCCCTCTGCGTTATGTAAGGTAAGATACACGTTATTGTCCCCATAGGAAAATTTGTCATATACATTTGCTTAACTTCTAATCAAGAAAGCCCTTGTGTCAAGTATTACAAATCTATTCCTACCACAAAATTCTGAGTTCTTAACTAAAAACATGTTTTAGTTACTTTTGTTGTGGAAGTTGATTTCTCATGTAGGCAAATGTTTAAATGGATGATGAAAGCGGTACCTCTGCCTGCTATCCGTGGCAATGGAAGATGGCAAAAACTATGGCCAGTCCAAGCAATGTGATTTGGATAAATGAGATGAAAGTACAGTATAGATAGTGAAAACAACATATGAGACATAATATGCCTGACATACCTGGCCTGAATGAGACACCCTTTTCCTGTGACTGCAGCTTCAGATGGCAAGTCTATGGTGGTGAACAGTACATCAGGGACCTATGGCACATAACCATGGCACTAAAGTTATTGGAGATTATTTTTGAGAAAATTGTGCAAGATGAGGCAGTGCACCTTCTGCCGACGACAGTGATAACAATATGTGAGCTGGGCAGGGAAGGGCATGTTGAGTTCATCATATGGGATGTGGCAGAACCCACAGCTTGGGGGAGATGGCTCTTCAAATCTGAGAGGAAAAAAGGTCAAGGAAATTAGGTCAAATATTGAATGCACTTCTGTGTGACTATATTTGATGGAAAAGGTACCTCTGGTCTGTACTTCCAAGGTCTAAACAACCATCGCGCATATACCGTGGATTTAGAATGGCTGCTGTACCTGATGCTGATAAGATACAGACCTCCTCACTGCAAAAATATAGCAATACATTTATAAAATTAGGGAAATACAAGCATCATACTGCTTGTATTTTTGCACATACCAGATACTAGTACTCTCGCTGTAACCCACAACAGCATGGCAACCAAGAGCTTTGGCGTGAGATTTGATTTCTTGGCGTATTTCTTCCCACCAGGCATCACGAGTCTCTGGTTCATCTGAAAAACACAACATTTAAAACATCTAAGTGCAGAAATACCTGCAACGTTTGACAACACCAAGGAGACAAGTATCTCCATGGTAAACAAGTATCTGACTGCTTTGACTCGTCAGAAAGACAGAAAATAGGGTATTTTCTGAGGAGGAAGGGTTCATCAAAGCATGTCAAAAGCAGCTATAGTTTGTGAAATGTGAAGGCTAAAATGACTGGAGATGATGTCAGGGTGATAATGGAGGCAAGGGACACGTTAGTCCAATGAGGTTCATCTGGTCTTCCATTAATTTATTTTAATAGATTCTTTTTCCAGACCAAGGCCTGGAAGGTTTTTACACAGTTTCGACTGCTCACTAGTGGTCTTCCTCAGAGTGGTCCCGTGATGTTGCTGTGATGGCGTTGTCGTCCTGCCTCCACTGGTAGGAAGAGAGTGCCAAAACCTGTTTAAATCAGCTGACCGAACGTGTCACAGCAACATCATGTAACCACTTTGAGGCAAACTGCTAGTGAGCAGTCAAAACTGTCAGGTACTGAAAACAAACTAAACCTTGGTCTGAAAAAAGATTCTATTAAAATAAATGAACTAGTTAGTTGAGTGAGGCTCTGTCAATTGTCAATACTTCTTATCTGTATTGCCTTTCCAACAATGCTTTCAACTAATACTGTCTAATATATGTTTGCAAATAGGTTACTATATCTGGTTGTACTCAATAGAGTGTTGATTTGATGTTATTTGATGTAATTTTCGCTGTTGATGACATAGGTAAAGGTATTATGGAGTTTTAGAACTCACCGCTACTTCCTGTATATGTCTACTTTTCTTCACAACTTTTTCCACACAAACTAAGAGATAACAGTTAACAGACATAAAATTATGATGAATATTTCCCATATGTATTAATCCTGAAAAACATGAAACTGTCATATGCACTTAGGAATAGAAACAATTCTTTCTCAAATCTGCATTCTGGAAAATATGAAAGGAAATGTACTGTTTTGCATTTATCTTTAACAGTATGATTAATTGCTTTAGATTTGTTAAGATTTCTAAAAGTGTCCTACTCTGCAGAGCAGGGAGGATGAAAGAAAATACAGAGAATGAAGATGTAGAGAGATGAAGATGACCAATGATCAGGCATCAGGCCTACGAGATGGCTTTAGTAAACCAGAAGCAGCATGTCACACAGGCACAGGCTCACCAACGTGCACGCGTATGACCATGTACACGCGGATGAGCAGAGGAGGGCCATATTCATTCACCAGAGTCCAGCTCCAACAATCAACTCTTTCCCTCAGTCCCAATCAACCAAGCCAGATGCAGGAGAAATGTAGCTCCAAATGCAGCCTCTAGTCCTTTCTTCTCCTCTCAGTATGAATACGGCCCAGTGAGGTAAGGATGCACATGCCTGGTCAGTGGCTCGCTCACACAGAAACCTCCTAAACCTGCGCTGGTCGAGAGGTTTGAGCACAATGCTGTTTGAAAGCATCAGTACAGCGCTAGGACCAGGAGGGGGCGACAGCGGGTGGAGGGCAGGGAGCCAGGCCAGGCTGGAGAGGGAGGGAGGGAGCACAGCGCATGCTAAACTCAGCTTAGCAGCAGCATACACTCACACTGATAGGCAGGAGGATGGCAGCTCACTGAAGGCCACAGGTGAACAATGTGTTAGGCTAGTCTACTGAGTGGTTCACAAACTCTCACATCAGGAGCTGAAGAGATCTTCATTGGTCAAATCCTGCCAATAGGATTATTGTGTTGCTTCTGAGCACTTGATTAATGAACAAACTCATCAAAGAAATGCTGATCAAAAACAAATCTACGAAAGGCCTTTGACACCTCATTTCAATAATACAATATGGAAAACAATGGATCTGGGGACAGATCGCAGCAACTCACAACAACTTACTTTGATCTAAACAAATCAAGGTACAGGAACATATAGTGTGGAATACCTCAAGAATCAGTATCAGGACCTGCATTAAAGATCCAAGTTTCATGTAAACAATAATGGATGAATTAGTAATAGCAAGCCCACCCATAATGCAAAACGTGCATCTGACTACTACTTAATTCCGTAAAATGTGGTAAACACATTATTTAAGAACAGTAAAAGCAAGAGGGTAAGGCACTGGTTACAAAATAAAAATAAATGTCTGATTAATGCATTTATCTAGAGATTCATGCATGAGCATCTATGCATGACAGGACTCATATGAAATACCAGTCACCCATAGGCACCCATACCATAATTGTGAGAACCACTCTATGAGACATACTTCTCTATAGTGGGAGTAGATTGTTTGACAAATTGCAGTCACTGAGCTGCCATCACTCCTGTGGGAGAAAGCATAAAAGGGGAAATACCTGCAGTGACACTATTCCAGTCTAGCAGTTTGTAAGAGCGCGTGTTACCCAAGGCTGGGCCAGAACACACCGTTAGTACAGGAGAAAGACAAGAGAAGAGACAGTCTAACACAGAAGCACAGCACAACTCACATTCACCACAGAGACACAGCATTGACTGATAGAGCAGTAGATAATACGGCTAAACGAAAGCCAAAGGCCAGAGCACTTGCAGGCAAATGGCATGAAGCGATTAGAAGATCAGAGAAATCTTGTCCTTAACTAAGCCAAATTCATAAAAGATCACCGCAACAACTGTTAAACAGACTTACAGAGCAGAACTGTAAGTTCTTACAGAAGTCATGTTCTGACAAACTGGACACTCTCCTCTTGTCCCCTCAAACCTCATCAGCTCCCTTCTTTAATCAAGATTTAAAATGCATTTTGACACTAATGATATTTTACAGCTGATGTTATCAACATTCCCTGAGGGTGATGCACACTAGAGGCACTGCTCTGTCTAAAGCTCTGTTACTCAAGTTAGACTTTAATCTGACCATGAAGAACTGACTTCATTTGAATTACAACAGGATGAGCGGATTTGTGCTGTTGAGTCCCTCTCACATCAAACTAAAATTGTTGGCTAATGCTAGCTAGGTTGTAACTGTAAAGTTAGTCACTCTCACCTTTTTGTTGAAAATCAAACGCCTAAACAGGACCATGAAAATGTGTTGCTTACTACCATAAACTTTTTTTTTTTTCCCCAGATAGTTTTCAGACAATATTAAAACATAAATATGTAAGGCCTATGGTCAAATATAAAAATTATATCAATATAAATATAATATAATATAATATTATTATAATATAATTATAATATAATTAATATAAAAATACTGCAACCCTTCATAAAAGCATGTCACTAGCCTGCTGCCATTTCTTCAATAACATAAAGATAGAAATTAATTCCACGGTAATTTTCTCAATACAATAAAGACCAATATGGAAATTCTTTATTATACAGAAAGGAGGAGCATATACAACACCACAGCCCAATCTGCAGCCAATGCTTCAGCTGAAGCGAGCAAAGAAATCACCTCCAGACCACCACCGCACCACAGCACCACAGCACCCAGACACATCAGTCACATCACCATTTAAACAGCACGCGGAGCTGGCAACAAGGTGAAAGATGCACCAAGAGAAGTCCTTTTCAATAACTACTTAATTATCCTTAGACCACTAATCAGATCAGAAATTATAGCCAGGAACATCTTTCACCTTCTTAACAGAAAAATACCAAAGATTTATCTTCAATCACCACATACATTTAAATGCATTTCACACAAGAATGGGCCAAAGAGGTTTTGTACATGTCTGTTGTACTCACCAGGGTTGTGAATGCGGTCCAACAGCTTCACAGAGCGGGCACTGACCACTCCACCAACATGCACCAGAAAACCAGGAGGGAAAGAGGTCAGCGTGAAGAAAGGGAACTCCTGCGGGGAAAAAATAGGAAATATTAAAATTACATTAAAAAGTACACATTAAATCAAATCTAGTATACTTTATCCCTCCAGACCAGTCTTTATGTGTCTGATAAAATGCACTGTGTGTGTTTTGAAATGTATGGTCTGGAAGTTCAACAATTGCACACAAAGTTTGTTTACTGATAAGAAATTTTCACTCGAATGCTACTATACAGCAGGGATACGATAGGGAAGATGAACCAGGCATGCAGCAAGTACAGTGGACTTGTGGAAGTGGACACAGACAAACAACTTCAGATGAAAAGTACTTCAGAAGTAAAGATCTCTTTACATTTGACATGCTTCATCTGTCCCCAAACACAAGGTCCATTACGATCAATCATGATAAGTAAACCCATGCATTTGCAATACTGTATGACATTTCAACTATCATGTTCTTAACCATGAATAGGTTAAATAATAAAGTAGAATGTGTAATTAACATTAAATAACATTATCAATCATTATCATTATTTTTTTTGTGACTCCAAGAATGAAATTGCTTATTCACAATCACTAAGAGCAAGCCATGACTGGTGATGATGATGCATTGTCTGATGACACAACCCTTCATTGATGTGCGACACACAGATATGGGGCTCTGCATCATCAGTCTATGGATCTTTGAGAGTAAAATGGGTTCCAAGCAAACACAAAGCAGGGTCACATCAAAGTGAAGGCCTGCTTCCATCAGAGTAAGAGCCCAAGAGGAAGAGGCTGAGAGGGGCATGGCCATCAGAGGCTTAGGTCTCAGAGGGAGAAGTGCAGATAGAGGTCCCACAATAGAACATACCCCAGTGTTACACAATAACCTAGAGGAGGATGCTCCCTGAGGAGCACAAGGATCAAGAGGACAGAGAGAGGCATCAGAATCTGGACCTGGAAGTCACAGGTCTTTACATTGGGCAATGTTTTGTTGACAAGTACACAGATTTACACAATTTGTTTTCATACAGATCAAGTATAGCATTAGGTAAGGTTATAGTGCAGTGCATACTCGCTGTTCAAGAGCTGTCTGTGTTTGTTGCCTTAGCAGAGTCTTCAAGGGTCCAGCCTCTTTTCCCCCGCTGCCACCACTTCCCATGCCTGTTCAAAAATAAAGCCATTGTCAACTGGTTCATAAGAGCTCAATGCATTTTAATATCTGTTCTCCTGCTTTTTTAAATAACTATTTTATTCTAAATAGAGTAGCTATGCATGCTGTAGAAGAACCTTAATGACAGTGTGTTAGTGGAGTTATTTAACACTGTACATAACCCTACACTGATCTCTGGTTAACACTTGAGATGAATGTGAAACACACAGGTTATCCTACAGTACCAGAGGCTGCCATGAGCAGCAGGTCCTCATTGAAGGACACACTCTTTCTGAGCAGGGCAGAGTCTGAGTGAGTGGTGGAGGGGAGGGGTGGGTTGCTGTGAGCAGAGCACACAGAGCCAGGACCAGGGAGAGACAGGATGTCTGTGGGCAGGGTGGGGGAGCTAGGGAAGAAGAAGATCCCGGGCCTGCGTCTCATTGCCTGGTGGTCCTCTGTCCAGCACAGACACAAGGCAAACGGACGGATGGAGAAACATAGATACAGAGATGAAACAAGAGTAGAGGGAGCAGAAAGAAATGCAGGAACCAAACAACAGTGAGGAGAATGACTGTGTGGCTGTGCAATATGACATTCTCTACGCTGACCAACTACATTAGCTATTTCTGACAAAAATCAATTTTAAGTGAAGCTATGAACTCTTTGAAGAACTATGTTCCAAGATTTAAAACAAGATTTGCAGGATCAGCAAAACACATTTTGTTCAATGTATTTTATATATATCATTGAGGGTTAATCAAGATGCTTATGGAGCACAACTAATTATTATTGAAATAATCAACTAATTGTTGAGTTTTCTGAACTATACTTTAAAATCTGTGCATAAAGCATCTTGTTATATAATTCTTCAGTGTCTATATAGCACTGAGGAGTTCACTAAGGTTTTAGGCTAAATGAAATGGTGTGAAACAAATATGAGAAAGTAAAAAAAGACTTGAACACAAAGGAAACTAGATGAAAGTATGCATAACTACACAGAAAGAGGGACATGTACTTGTGAGGACAGGGAAAGCCACTGCTGCTATTGCCCACTACAGTGTTTTTTGGGGACAGTGCTATAAGACTTACCTTCCACTCTATGAATGACCAAGCTGGGAGCTAATAAAGAAGTTATGTTAGCTTAATGGTCAATAACAGTCAGTCATGAGACACAATGCTTCCATAAACAAAACAAAAAAACAAAAAAAAAGAAAAAGTTGAAATAAAACATTGCTTAACTTAAATGAACTTAAAATCAAACATATCCACAATAACAGCACAATTGACTATGGGAGAGGGAGATGTGTGACATGGGAGAATGGGTGGGTGCTCTTACCCGTCTTGGGCGTCAAACTGAGGTCTGTGTCGGATGAGGAGGACTGGCGACTGCATGGCTTGGAGGGAGTGAAGGGGGGAGGAGAGGAGGAGGAGGTGGGGAGAGCTCGGAAAGGGGTGGGCGGCCCGGAGGACGTGGGTAGGTCCTCCCCAAACACTGGCCTGGCAGAGAACAAGGGAGTCAGCAGGTCAGCCCCCAGCAGAGGACTGGCTTCATATGCTTAGAGTATGGGCAAAATAATATATGACCGATATGTGCATTTATACAAAGAGGGCTTGGGAATGTGGTCATGTCTCACTATGCAACGCACAAAGTATGAAAAGCTGGAAAAAGCTAAATGTGCAGTTCAGCCTTGTTTGATTATAACAGAGCAACAATGCCTAGAAGAAATATTAGTCAATTTCCCTGCTTCTGCAACCAGTTAAGAAAGCCAAAGAGAGGTGGTGTGTAGTAGAATGCTGATCTAACATTCTCCATGACTGATCTGGTGCGTACTATTGTGTTCTTTGGCAGGATTCTACACTCTAAAATTATAAAATGTCAGTCTAAGCAAAGTGTTTAAAGCTACACAGTCATTAATATACTATCTTCTTTTACTGTCGTTGTTTACCAGTTACTTGATGACAGATGTGCTTAACAAACCTTTAGGACTAATTGATAAAAAAAATAACACATATATGGCATTTTATGATTTAACACATCCATGATTGAAATCTTTTCATAGTGTATCCGAGTGATGTGTAAATACACGTACAATTCGATACGCGGGTCACAGTATTAAGACACCTTTCATACATTTGTGTTTTTTTGCTAATTACTAATAACATGTTATTATTTTCTGTTCAAATATAGAAGGGTTAGGCCTTTATGGAGCAGTTTATATCATGTATCTGAACTTTAAGGCACTATAGTAGTATAGTGTTTTTTGGATTGTGAGGGTTGTCTTGACCGATTCCATATTATATTGAGTATGTTGCATATCTATTGTGACATTCTACTTCTGGATACAATAGTACATATTCTGCCATTTTCTTTCAATATCGAACATGGCTTTTCTTTTTTTTCTGCATCATATTTTGCTTTTTAAACGGTTGTTTCATGGGCCATATTGTATTAAGAGCATGTTGAGAGCTGACCAGCATTCTTCTGATCCATTCTCAAGCCCTGTGTACTACCCTATGTAGTGCCCACATGTGAGTGTTTGCTCAGGGTGAGGCATGTGATGCTTTGGGGATAGTTAATGGACTACAACACACAAGACACACACCACACCAAGCAGACAAAAAGGAAAGCAGCATGGCAAAACAGAGAAAGCCAAAAGAAAACCAAGGAGACATATTGAAGCATGTGTCCCAGTACCAACACACAGGGCCTCCCTCACCACTGCAGGCTTAACACTAGTTTAAATTATATCTGATCATAACTAACGTCTTTCAGGGTATATCTTCAGGGTATAATAAGAAATAAGAATGGCCAAACATCATAAGTGCTGTGTTACCGTTACCAAATTACAAACTTCTCAAATCACAGAACTGATTAAACACCTATTGATACTTTGCAGTGACATCATGCATCATGCATATCGTACTGCATGCATGTCTATGGAGGAATGTTCAGCAGTTACCATGGTGACACAATGCACACATTAACACTGCCTGTTTTTAGATTAACTGCTAGCTAATGCTAGCCAATTTGGGGTTGTAATGTTATTTGACAGGGAATTGTTTTAATGGCACAAATCAGCTCACCTGTCATAGTTCCAACTAAGTCAGTTTTTATGGTCAGGTTGTGTTAAAACAAAGCTCATTAAAGTCCAACTTGAGTAACAGAGCTTCAGGCGGAGCAAAGCCTCAAGTTATCTTCATCGCCCAGGGAATGTTGATGACATCAGCTGCAAAGTATTAATAGCATTGTGTTTTCTGTTCCATCCCTAATCCTGTCTCTGCTTTATATAAAAAAGTTTGTGATGAAAATGGTAGACGATAATTGTTTGTGGGACATTTTATAGAATAGTGATAATCGTCAACAGAGATTTAATGAATTTTATCACCAGAAAAGGCAGGAAAAAAAAAAAAACTTATTCATAATCTCCTCTGTACTTTGTTATGAGTGAAAAAAGCAATTATGTAAATGCTGTTTAAATATGGAACTTATTCATAATATTAACGTTGTAATTATTCATATCCATAACATTTTAAACGGTCAGCAACTAATTGCATCATTAATTTGGTTTGATACAGGCCAAATGAATTTCTCTTTTATTTCTTTATTTTGGTAATATGTATTCAACACTGTCTGCTCCCCTGCGTACCAGTGAAGATGAGAGTGGGCACAGAGACAGAGAAGTTCTGGGTGAGCCTCTGGGATGTGCAAGCCGAGTGCACTGGGCTGTTGTGAGTGGAGCGGCATCCGAGGGCTACGGGAGACCTGGGCCAATCAGCAGAGACAACAGCGCCCCCCCACAGACACGCGATGAGCAACGTCCAAGTCCACATGAAGCCGGAGGTGGAGGAAGAGAGAACGCAAACAAGAACCAACACTACAGTACGGCAGGAGTGGAGTGACAGATCAAAGAAAGAGGAAGATTGGGGTAGAGTGGGGGCGTGTTATGAAGAGTCACATGCAAAGCTCACATGCAAACGCAAGTCCTCCCAATGATCAGGTCCAGCTCACAAAGCAGGTTCAGTCTAAGCAAACTGATTCAACGACAATCACAATGCAGTGTATTGTGCATTATGCTGTGTGGAAAAAATGTTCTGGTATCTACAAAAGCTGCTATCCATGGACATCAGCTTCCAATTATCGGTTCAGTTGATATTCTGGCTGGACATATAAATTGGCCAACTACAACCAGTAAATCGTTTTTATTACATAAAAAAAAGTCTCATAATGTTTGCATTTTTACAAAGTTGTTCTATAGATAGATAGCAGCTATATAACACATTTGGATCAGTTTAGTCTCATTTTATTTTTGTTTTGCAGTCTCAGCACTGGTATCACTTGGTATTGACCGATGCTTAAACCTACAGTATCAAAATCGGCATCAGAACTGAAAAAGTTAGATTGAAGTGTCCCTGGAATATATTTGGTTTGTTTCATGTGAATGGGTCGATTTCATATAGAGATGTTAAACCATAAACCAGGTCAACACAGTAAAAGGCAGATTCTACTAAAATTTCAATACAGAATTGTTGTATCTTAAGATGTGATAGCATGTCTGTCTGCCTGTAAAGCCTGTTAAGTCACACATGAGAAATGTTTCAGTTCTTTTATTATATGTGAATGCTTAGTATGATTAGATTAAACCTGCTTTGTTGTTAGTAAGAGCTGAATGCAGTAGAGATGCAAATAATTGCTGTAGTTCTGAGCTGAATGGAAACAGTTGTACAAGAACAATTAGTTTCCTTCCCAATCATCACATCTCCATCAGCGCTACAGGTTGTGTAAAGCACAGTACTCCCTGTGAGCAGAGACAGGAGGGTAAGGTGCAGCGCAGTGGCACAGCAGAGCCAATCAGCAGAGCCAGGCACAGGGCATACATGAGGCTGTGAGGATGGTTGTGTGCTTGTGTTATACATGTGTGTGTCTCAGGATATGTGGAGTGGCGTTAGTATTGGAATACACATGAGACACGTTACCAAACATTCACACAGACAATACTGAGACACACACGGGACAATGAAGACGCTTAGAAAAGCTCTGTCCATATGTACATTTACACAACTCTAAATACATTCTCATATATAGTATATACAGTATAGCTGATATGAAAGGAGAGTAGCGAATGCTTTACGCAAAACTGACTCAGATGAGTTTTTAGCCATGTTATAGTGCTGTTACCTAATCAAAAATATGCCCGGTGTTTTGTTTTATACACACATTAGAGTAATCCTGTATCTTTGGTCTGCCTGCATCTCCAAAGCTCAAAATGCTCTGTTCCACCTTGTGATGTCATGTACTGGTATTTTTAAAAGTTAGCATCTACTTCAATTGAACTGCTTTAGTCTTCAACTCACTAGAATAACTAAGTTGTTGGTTTTATTTTTTTATATTTTTGTTTTATCTTTTGTACAATCGAGATCGCCAATATAAACTAATATCTGCCAGTGCACCAAGGACGGAAGCTTTTTCAATGAGAATAAAACTACAACTGTAACTTTACATCAAAATGATCTAAATGAAGGTGTATGGAGGATTTGTGTGTTAAACATGTGTGAATGAAACAAAACAACTCCAGGCATGTTTGTGATGAATAAACATTACAACATAGATCTAAAATAGTGCAATATAGGTCTGTTAAGAACATGCTAGGTTAGTGAAGTCTATAGCCTCAGTCAAACAAACTACCCTAACCCGTCAAGGCTTTTATTATGCAAACAAAACTAAAGGGACTCTACACATTATTTTCTATGACCAGTGTTGAATGGTGGTCAAGAGGGTAGGTGCTAAACTGTTTAACCTCAAATTTAGCTTAAGGAGGAATTTCTTCAGGAGTGTCCTTCACCTGCTCATCTCCATGGAAAGGTTGTTGCTTGGCCTAGAATGTGACATTAAAGGGCCCCATTTCCTGATATCTCTTATAATGCAGTTTCCTCATCAAAAACATACCGTAACCAAAGTTCTGTTTTGTTTCATTCACACAGGTTAAAGCATGCAAATCCTGCATATTTAGGCTGAGTTTGCTGAGAGAAAACACTCTGTTTTCGCACCTTCACTAGAATCATTTGGAAAATTTCAGCCTTGAAACAGTCAATTTCTACTAGACAAAAGGTAAATGGTAGCTGTTAACTTGAAAACTACTGCTTCATAACATCACAAGGTGGAAAAGAGCAGTTAACCTTTAAGGTGTAAACAGATCAATAATGCAGCTTTACTCAAACATGTGTAATGAATCATAACATAACGCTGGTTATGTTTCTGAGGAGATAATAACATTCTAGCATGACTTAAAGCTCACAAGAGTCAATTTTTCGTAATATATATATAATATAGGACCTTTAAACAAATCTATCTCCAAAGAGACAATCAGGTGATCCAGCTCAAAGTAACAGCATGTTTTTCTAACATGCAAAAGTACAAAACACTTAGGATAATCCTAGTGCCATCCAATGAAAAAAAGTCTGATTAAACACGCCTTCCAGAAAAGTACTTGTAGAGAGAAGTATATTTACATGTGGACAGAGAAACAGGTCCATTCTTTCATCCTCAACATGCACACGAGCTTTGTACATTGTGCAACAAAAGGCTCCATGCTTGTGCTGGTGTCATACTCACTCCTTGCCCTCTTTGGAAGGGGAGCTGCAGGTGTTGGAGGCAGGGGCTATGTTACTGTGTGTGTTGGAGCTCTGTTTGTCCAGAGTACAGGCCGTACCAATGGCCCGCACCACCAGCCCCGACTCCCCCTCCAGGTCAAAACACTGCAGGTAGCCCACCACGGCGTTGCCACCCATCTCCAGGACTTTTAGACCAATCTTTCTCTGCAGCTCTCCTAAACACATGATACAGGTTAACCCGGGTTCCCACCAACATAGGAGACAGTGGTGCCCCCAATATTCAGTTCTCCACCACTGTCAAAAAAACACTTTGTATTCTCATAAAATTAAATAAGATCCTCAATGCAACTTTTTTGGTGGATGGTATGCTACCTGCCTCTTTGGAGATGTTTGTGCTTTGCCTGAAATGGCTTTAAACTATCTTAAACTAAAACCATCCATCTCCATGGAGACAAGCAGGCAATGATCGATAGAGACGCGACACAGCGAGAATGAATGTTCCAGGCAGGACAATAACGTCTCCCTAAAAACAAAGAAAGGTGGGGTTCCCTTAACTGGAAAAGTTACAAGCACCTTTTACTACACTATATCCTATATATACTATTACAGTATTATGTCAGTGTAATCCCTTAGTCTTCAAGGTTTGATCCATAGTAAAAGCCAAAGTTAAACCAACTGGACAAAAAGTTGTAGGAGTGAAAGTTGTAGAAGTGACGTGAGTAGAGAAACTACAACTTTTTGTCCAGTTGAGAGATTTAACTTTGGCTTTTACTATCCAGTATTACAAAATTACCCTATCCTTATACTGCACAGTAAGATCACCTTTTGCGACAGGATCATCTATGGAATACCAGATTAATTTCTTCATAAAAAACTAAAACATATGTCCAAAGGAAAAGAAATCTCACCAGACATTAGTGAGATGAGTCTTTGGCGCGCTTCATTTGAGGCCCGTGGAGTTCTGATACGGTCGATCCACTGGTACTCTGGATCCTCATTCACTACCAGCTCCTCCACAAAGCCATGCACCATTACAGCCCGATAGCACCGTGGGATGGATGTAGCTTGAAAAAAATATATCATTATATCATAATATTATTACTAACTCACCACTGTAATATGAAATTATCAAATACTGTATAGCCATATAATTAATGCAGTATTAGAAAATTACCCAGATACATGCACATTAAAAACATCAGACTTACTGCAGAAGAACTTGACTCCACAGGACGATTGCCTGAAGCGGTTCAAATCATTAAACAATTCCACTTTAACAAGGACATTAATCTCTCCTCTTATGCCTAGAGTTAGAACGCAATATAGAACAACTATTATCAGGTACAACACAAAAGTTAACTAGAATTCCAAAAAACAATTTTTGCACCATGAATTGTATCATAGATGGGAAACCAGCCAGATATGATAGAAGCCGCCTCAGTGGCTAGCAGTGGATCAATGTCAATGTAAACCTTCCCAATAGCGTCATTAGCACTGTAGGTGTCATGGTCCAGGACGGTTATCTGCAGCGGCTCGTCCTGCAGGTCCTCATCATCCACCTGGAGTAGAAGAGCACAGCGAATGAAAGCATAATTAAATTAGCAAGAGTAAGACTCTGTCACTGTCACAACCAAGAGAATGCTGCTTTGTTAATTAAAGCTCATATCATAGCATGGAGGCTATAAGAAATTCTTGGTTGACTTGACATGTACTGCCAATCAATTAATTGACTAAAACAAAGGTGTGGTAAAACCTCTCAAAACTATTACATATCGTTGTCAATTTCTGAGAATGTAACTGCACTCAAAATACTATAACCGAATGCAAAAAAACAACAATTTATACAGAAAAACAGTGCGATGAGACAATGTATTTATATAAATGTGTGAATTATGAATTTTATCTGCCTTTTTACAAAAAAAGACCAATTCTTCAGCTAACTCACAAACTCAGTAACTTCTCCTTCCTGCTGTTTTTCCATATAAAAACATATAATGTAAATAGAATTTTTAGTCAACTAAGACACCATTGACATATTAATCAACAAAATGACTCAAGGCCTACAGCTCTACATAGCATGGTCATTATAAACTGTACCTCAAATTTAAACCATTCAGAATTCCACTGGGGATTGAGGGACTTGGGACAGACATCTGTTTTGAATGTTGTGTTTCCAAACTTTACCTAAAATTCAGGGAGGAAATAAAACAATAAGAGTTCATCCAACTTTGACTGTATAATCTACAAAGGTTTAAAGAAACTCACCTCCACAAATGCATCTGTGAGGTCACTGGCCCTGTCCATCACAGGCAAGTGGCGCCCAGCCACTATTTTGGCCTTCAGTTTACCAGGCATGATTCACATGTACAGGACCTGCAAAGAAAGTCTGAAGTCAAAACATGGCACCAGCTCTGAACCACACTCAGTCTATGGCCACACTACTGTCACCTACACCAGTCAAGTATGACCACCTCAGAGAGACATCTGGGACTGGCACTAAGGACAACTTCTACTCACTGTTCACAAAGGGGCCTATATTATGCCATTTTTTGTGATCTTCCTATGATATAATGTTGTTTCCACGTCAAAAACATACCTGGAGTTTGTGTTGTGTCATTCACAAGTTGCTCAGCCTAATCACCTTGTGATGTCATGTGGTAATACACGAAGTACTGTGCTTTTAAATTACATGCACATTAACTAGAATAATTTGGATGATTTTAGCCCTGGAATTGCTTGCAATCACTACTGAACTAAAGGAAAAAGGAAAAAAAAACTACTACATGACATCAAAAGGTGGCACAGAGCATTTTGAGCTTTGGAAATGTAAGCAGACTAATAATGCAGGAAACAAAACATAACTCCGGGTATGTTTTTTACAACAACATTATAGCATGGCTTAAAGCTTACAAGAATCCGGTGGTCACTACATGTATGGAAAACATTACTGATTCTGTGGCGAGGGATTAACCGGTCAGAAAAGCTCAAGATACACCCAAGTGTAGCCTCCTGCTAGTTAGCCAGATTAACGTTAGCACGGCTAGCAGGAAAAGCCACTTAAATTAACCGCATTGCAGTCCATCTTCAGTACTACACATTTGCGGCCATGTTGCAGTTACTGGTGAATTGAATCAACATCTAGCACCACAAAATGAGATGATTCCGTGTGTGAAAGAGCTGTGATTCCTACCTGTGCTACAACAACATGGAGCTGTCAAAGCGACCGCTGTTGGAGGCTCCTTGTACGCGGACATTAGCGCTGACAGCTCTCCGTTCTGACCTCCGTGTCTCTCCCATAACACCGCACTCTGGAGACGCCGATGTGCAGCCACGAATCAGACTTTTCAGGCTAAAATAGACACACAAGCGGTGATTATTCGCTCTGGAGGTTGAGTTAGGCTAAAAACATCGGTCCGCTGGTGACATGACAGTGGAGTGAGCGCGTTACCCTGCTGCTAGCTGGTCTCGCGCACCGCTCTGATGAATGAGTGTGCGAGCTTCACGGACCGCGGGGAATTTGGCTTTTCAATCTAAATTCAACTGCAAATGATTAATTTTTTTATTTTCATTTATTTTTATGTATTTATTGAATTATTTATTTCATTTAAGATGGATATAAAATAACGATGTTACATAGACCATTGTGTAATAAAAGGAGCAGAAAGCAGTGTAAACTTCTAATATCCGCCCCCTTTTCACTCAAAACATTAACGGTTTCAATTTACTGAATTTGTAACAGATATTTACTTTATTATTTACTTATTTATGTGGCATTACATCATATTAACACAAAAGGTAGTTACTGCCACTGCATATTTTTCTAACATCATATTTGACATTTTCTTTTAATCTAGGCTGACACAATAGCTTTGAGCTTTAAATGCCATAAAAAAAATTGATTTTCATTTTTACCTTAATGTTTAAAAGAAAATAAATTATTTGTATAGCAAGTTGTTTTTAGGCCCGAGCCCATACAGGGAATAGGGCCTATTTAATACCCCACAGAAGTAAAATACTCCCTCTGTCGTAACGGGTGAGTGTAGCGGACCAAAGGATGCAGACTCGGGGAATATTTACAGGATTTATTGTAGAAAATAGACAAGGTACAAACAGTGGGTGATCCGGAGGTGAGCAGGTGAGCAGGAACACAGGAAACACAGGGACCGAGGACATGAAGGGACGACAGGAAGACAGGCAGACCAGACCAGACCAGACGGGCGTAGGGCAGAGCGGGCAGGAGACATCCAGGGCCGGAGCACAACAGGAACACAGGGACAAGTGAGGATGACAAGAATGCAGTGACACGACAATGATCTCACACAGAGTCTCTTCTCCCAGCTCCTTTTATGCACAGCAGGTGTGTTGATTGCGCTGATGGGCTGCAGGTGCACGCAGGAGGAGCCAGGAGCCCAGCCCAGATCTGGCAGGTGAGGGAGGGAAAGAGCAGGACAGAAGTAAAACCAGGAGCTGACAGTGCGGATCATGACACCCTCTTTAATACCCCACAGAAATAAAATACTCCCTCTTTAATACCCCACAGAAGTAAAATGCCCCCTCTTTAATACCCCACAGAAGTAAAATGCCCCCTCTTTAATACCACACAGAAGTAAAATACCTCCTCTTTAATACGCAACAGAAGTAAAATACCTCCTCTTTAATACGCAACAGAAGGAAAATGTCTCCTCTTTAATACGCAACAGAAGTAAAATGTCTCCTCTTTAATACCCCACAGAAGTAAAATACCCCCTCTTTAATACCCCACAGAAGTAAAATGCCCCCTCTTTAATATCCCACAGATGTAAAATGGCTGTCAACATTTGCACAAAGGACACCATGAAAAACATGTAACCCCAAGAAGCTGTGAAAAAAATTAATGAAAAGCAGGGTTCTTTTTTGTGTGTCTTTGGAATATATATATATATATATATATATATATATATATATATATATATTCCTTAGTTTGAACATCTTGGCATTTAGCTACTTAGTGTGACCAATAGTGATGTTATCTATTGTTAGCAGTGTTACGACCCAGCTCAGCTAGGGGAAAGGGAAAGTAACAAAACAAGATGGAAATCGTAAAACTAAAGTTATAATTTATTTAAAAGTAATGTTAAGGTTAAATCTAACAAAAAGAGGCTCTAGACAGAGAACAGAATTCTAGATGTACTGCTAAACACAAAAAGGTCAAATTTCTCCGTTACAGGTTTAAATTCAAAATTCACAAAACACAAAGTCAGTAAGGTGGCATGCCAATTAGCAAACAAAGTCAGGCAGCCAGGATTGACAGGGGGGGTCTTTTTAAACTGGTGCCACAGGTGGAGGGCAACGATTGGCCGGGCCGTTAATTGTCCCTCCAATCATAGATAGAGCAGGCCGTCACTCAACTGCCAGCTGCGGACACACCAGGAGGGGCAGAGAGAGAGAGAGAGAGAGAGAGAGAGAGAGAGAGAGAGAGAGAGAGAGAGAGAGAGAGAGAGAGAGAGAGAGAGAAAGAGAAAGAGACACGCACACCAGCTTGAATTTGAATTCAAGCTGGTGTGAATTTGAATTTGAGAGCTGAGGGGCAGGTGAACCAGAACCAATGTGCTGAGCGTGATCATTCTTTCATACATGGGACAGGCCCATGTATGATGCCTACATGGAAACGATTTATTGGCAAAATTGACTCTTGTGAGACTCTAGAGCTGTGTTTTGTTTGATTCACACACGTGTTTGAGTAACCCTTTATTATTAGTCTGTCTACATCTCCAAAGCTCAAAATGCTGCGTTTCCACCTTGTGATGTCATGAAGCAATTTTGAAGTTAATAGCTACCTTTTATCTTTGGTATAGTAGCTTAAATTATCCAAATGATTCTACTGAAGGTGTATGAAGTTTAAAAACACAGTGGAGCACTTGTATTAATACATGATGATCACTAGGTGGAGTGTTTTCTGTTTGACAGAATTCAACCTACATATTTGTCTTTTCACAGGATGTTCTACCTGCGGCAGCTGAGGAAAGGCAAGCTGCCGATCCAGATGATGGTGCAGTTTTACACGGCCATCATTGAGTCCATCCTCACCTCCTCCATCACTGTGTGGTTCGCTGGGGCCACTGCCAGGGACAGACAGAGACTGCAGCGCATTGTGCGCTCTGCTGAGAAGGTGATTGGCTGCAGCCTTCCATCTCTACAGGACCTGTACGTCTCCAGGACTCGGCGGCGAGCAGGCCGTATAGCAGCTGACACTTCTCACTCTGGACATGAACTATTTGAGCCACTTCCCTCTGGCTGGAGGCTACGGTCCATTGGGACCAGAACCACTCATCATAAGAACAGTTTCTTCCCCTCTGCCTTTTGTCTCATGAACACTTTATAATATTTGCACAAAACTGGACACTTAATACCGGTCACTTTAATAAGTCATGTTTGCACTGTTGTTCTGATGCTGCTGTTGTATATATTTTCTACCTATAAGTATTTTATTTTATTTTTTAAGCATATCTTTTTGAACTTTGTGCATGCCCTTATTTGTATTTGTATTTATTCAGTGTGTTTTATGTTGCACTTTATCACCAAAGTAAATTCCTAGTTTGTGAACTGTGTTCACAGACGATGGCAATAAAAGTCTGATTATTATAATATTAGAGGAGGGCCTAAACTACATTTTGCTCATTAACAAATTAGACAGCGTGGTACACCAGCAAAATATTTATTATAAAATGTGTACAGTATATGTCCATTACATTTACACAATTAAGGCAATGATACAAAAATGTACTACCAGCACATTTTTGGTTTGAGATTCGACATTGCACAGTTTATTGTAATCCCTGAATCATTTGAAGGCACCTTTCTTTAAATAGTTTTCTTTTCAAATAATCCCTTCCTAAAACGTAGAGAAAAAATGATACATTCATTTTAACTTTAATATTTCATCTTTGATTGCTGCTTCATCCCAGTCTGACAGATTCAAAGCAATCTTGAAATAGCATACAGCAACAGCAGCAGAATAAGACACTTTCCTTAGATTATTCATGAGGTAGGAAGATTAGCTAAAAATGTTACTCAAGAGTATTGTTACTTCAAAATTACATTACTCAAGTAGAAGTAGAAAGTGGTCCAAGAAATGACTCAAATAAGAATAATTTAATTTTATCTGTCTGGATGTAACGTCTGATTTAAAACTAGGAGTTTGTGTAATTTTAAGAACAAAACATTAAATCATTCACAAAATCTGCTATTTTTCAAGGATGAAAAATAGGTAAACTAGGTAATAACCGAAAACCTCCCCACAAATGTTCAAATCATAACATTGTCACTGGTAGACTTACTCACATTGGGAAGAATAATCAAAACCTTTACTCAGGTTAAAGTACTGTTACACAAAAATGTATTACTCAAGTTTTAGTTAAAGTACGTTGTCTCAACAAATGTTGGTCTAGTACAACATACTATATATTTTTAACGAGAATTTTTACACTTTCTTTGACCTCCAGGTTAGTCTCACACATTCATTCCATGGGCCAGTGGAGTGCATACCATCAAGGATTCACAGAAGCTGATTTTAGTTGCCAGCCCTTATAATGTCCTCTGTCAGCTCTCAGTGATATCTTAGGTGATCTGAAAACAAGATTTGATCTAACAAAAAACTCTTCTCTTCTCTGTTCAATGTGGCAAATACTTTAAAAAAGCTACCCATTGTTAAGCCGATTTAAAATTAATTTGTATTGATTTGTTTTTGCTCTTCATAATCTGTTAATTAATGATTTTTGACTATTCCCCATGTTGATTATAGTTGCTTTGATATGGCCAATAGAAATTATACTCTATTTACAGTAGAGATACTCTCTAAAGTGGCTAGTGCCTGTGAATGTATCATCAGAAAGTACCACACAGGTTAGCTAGTGGTAATGTCCAGCCCTGAATGTAAACATGAGGAAAGTGAGAAGTGATTTCGATGATTGATTATGTTGATTATTGTAGATTGGTCAGTGATGACTGGTCACCCACATGCCCCGTTTGGAGTGGAAGTGGTGATACAAGTTCCTTATGTACAATCGCTCAACCTCCAGTCCACCCATCAGGACTCTAAACAGACAAAAAACATACATTAAATAGTTACAGGAATTTGTGTTATTACAGTAATTATGATGTCCTCTACAAACACCAATGTATCTGGTCAGGGTATGTATAAAACTTACTAACCCTTTAGTTTAGATCTTTACAAACATGTTCCACATTGCATTCCTCTAGCCCTATTTCAATTGAACTTCACATCCAAACGGAGATTTTGATTTTAAATTCCACAAACATAACTCATCTGTGTCCCAGATATAAGATAAACATGTTCCAATCAAATATAGATTTTACTGATAACATTTGTAATGCAGATTTATTCTAAATCTAAAAAAAACCCCAAAAACATTGAACATGTTTATGTTATAATTTGGTGTTTTTGTGTGAGTTAGCCTCACATGAATCTCTAATTTGGGTTGGGCTGAATCCTTACTACCTAAACCCCAGCAGCCAATCATGAATCAGTGCTAGTGCAGCCTCTGCAGCTCAGTGAGTGAATTCTGGAGGTTCTGAGTTTTCACAAGAGGCATGGCCTGTCCATATAGTGAGAATGAGAAATGTACATGTCCTCTATCTGAAGGTTAAGGAGCTGGCAACCCAGGTTCAGTTGTGATTTTAATGTTTTTTAAAACTGCAAGAATACAGGATACATACAGTTCCTTTAAGAAACTTCAAAAGCTGGAATTTTTTAAAAGATATTGAGGTAATATATAGTGATCTGCAAACTAAAAATATGGAGTTTTAAATGAAATTAATATTCATAAAAAACAACATTGAACAAAATGGAACATTTTGACAAACCTGTCAAGTAGTTCCCAGTCCTCTCCTCCCCAGCGGTCTTTGAATTCTCTAGTGTTCATCCCTCCCACTTTTTCCAAATCAGACTTGTAGATCCCCAGCAGTCCGAAGCCTTGGACTTCCCAATAACCTGCACATGAGCACATGATAAGATGAGGACAAGGAATTTTAGCCCCTTTTTAATAATCACGGTGATACTTCACATTAGGCCAATGTGAAGCGCTATAGTATTTTTGGTGCCGACAAGATGAAATTATTTTTAAAGAGTTTTCAAAAATCTCCACTGAATAATTAGAGTAATGCCTACAGCTAGAGTTAAGTTCTGCTATGATAGCTTGGATAACTATAACGAAAAACAACAACGTTTTTGTTGATCACGTAGCTCTGATTGCCATGGTAAGCATCTGTAGCTACAAACAGGAGTAAAATGTCATATTTTTGAGTGTTTTGTGTTTTATTTTTTTATTTTGGAGCAAGTTGAGATATGGCTAGTAGGTGAAAAATCCTAACCCTAACTTTAACCATTTTCCTCACCTTAACATAATCCTATTCCTAACCTTAACCATTTGACTAACCTTAACCTTAACCCATTTCCTAACACTATAATTATGTCTTGGTTTGATGAGATACTACCTGTGGTAAATATTTATGATAGATTTACAAATGTTAATTGGCAGTTTGTGTAAAAAAAAAAAAGTTGAAAAGAAAAATACAAAAAACCATGAAGTAGTGGTGAGTTTTAAAACAGAATAGCTCTCTTTATGTCATCAACACGAATCCATCATCCAAAATGCAGGGATAATTTACGCACAGGGAAAACAGCAGTTTAAACCTTCATTTAGGAAAATCATGGCACTTCTTAGCATTCTGGTTACTCGGTAACAGTTATGGAGTTACCTCTAGGTTACATGTGCTACATCTGCTTCCCATGTCCAACCAGGAAGTAAAATGATAAATTTCACCAAAATGTAAAAAAAAAGAAAGAAAGAAAGAAAACGAGGCAAAATTTTAGTAAAATCTTAACTATAATGATGTTGACTATGTTTTAGTGAAATACATAGTCTTCCTGTCATAAGTTACATTAAACAGAACTGTAGTGTCTTTCGTATACCTATGGCATCTAACGGTGAAGCCCCACATTCCAGTCTCATCACGATGGGTGCAAAGGCCTGGTATCCCTCCACGCAGTGCTTCCGTAAAAGGTCAATGATGTGGGAAGGGAACCGGATGTGCAGATCAAACAGAAACACAATGCTGTGTGGGTCCTAGATATGATCAGGCACAACTATTATTTTAGTGGAAAATCATGACCTGGTCATTTTAAATCAGCTCTTCATGTACTCACCTTGATAAGATTGACGCCTTCTTGCAAACCCCGAGATCGTTCAAAGTTTCCAGTTAACTTCTTATACTGATACCTGCACACACAACATTTGATTACAGAAATGTAGTGACAATTATTTGCTGTTATGTTCTGAGGTTTTTGAACAGTTAGAAAAAACAAAGCAATGTAACCCTCTGGCATCACCCCAAATAAATCACATTTGTACTGCTAAGAGCACAAAATGTGCACAGTATTTGGACATCCAGGAAAATGTCTTGTTCATTATTGCATTTTACTTTCTTTGGGCTCATTCTTTCCAGACATTTCTGGTCTAAATTTTGGTATTTTGAAACTTTTTATGATGGGGCAGGTCAGTCAATGGCACTGACATTAGTTTTTGCGCATTATTCTTGTCTGTGTCATGTAAGTTATAATTTTAGGTAGTAAATCCTGATAGAATCAGGTACTTGTCTTCATTATTTGGATCATAAATACATTATAATATGTCCATTTAAACACTTTGATTCATGAATTTTCTTTCCCTGTTCATATTTTATTTTCAATTAGAATTTTGCTGTTGCTCAACCCTCACAAGATCTATCACGTTGTATCTACGAATTATAATATATCATTGGTTTGGACTGTTAATAGTGCTCAAATAGCACCTATAATAGGGAATTAAGACCTGGTTTACAATGTGTTAGAGTGCATTTATTTAAACTGGGACTAAACCTAAGGCTAAACTTGAACTAGAACCAGATCTATCCAGGACAAATGTGGACACACCCTTAAAGAAGCACAAAAGAAGTGGAAAATCATATTGTAATAGGTCAACATTGCTCTGCAAAATTGTAAATCCAGTGCTAAATAAGTATTAAACTAGAACTAGTATCAAATGGGTCTGAACCAGAACTAACCCAGAATTAAACTATTTACTGAACCTGTGGTCCACAGGCTTCAATTAAAACAATTACAATGGATATAGTGTGTTTAAATTGTTTAAATTGCACCATTTAGTTCAAGTTGATAAATGAGGGGCAAAGAATCTAAAACCAGTTTTCCCTTACTGTGTAAATTTGTGGTACTGCTAAGGTCAGTCTCCCCTGAGACCTGGTATAGTAATGATGAGAATTTAATTGAATCAGGAAAGTGAGATACTGTGGAAGGTTTGTCAGTATAGCTTTGTAAATGAGATGTGGGTGTGTATAAGTCTGCAGATCTGCAGTGAGGTCCAGCCATGCCTACTCTACAGGTCACAGTGGTGAGTACAGTAACTGTCAAAAGTAATAAAACAAAGTGCGCTGTGGTAGATAGTATCAAGATTTTTTAAGGCACTGTTTGCTGCGTGACCATAAATTATGTCACCATAATCCAGTGAAGAAAGGGCCGTAGACTGAATTAATGTTTTCCTCTTTTCATAAATATTAAAAACAGGCTTTATTCCTGTAAAGAAAACCGAGGTATTTATAATGAGTGACTTATTCAGTGAGGTGACCATTTAAAGCACAGAAGGGATCGTAGGAACCCGTGACATAAGATCTGGTAAAGTGCATAGTTTTAGTTTTTGACAAATTTAGCATCAGTTTTAGATTTATTAGTGTCAAAATATCAACTGCATTTCTACTTTGGACAGAGCTTCGTCTGCAATGGGTGCAAAAGAATACAAAATTGTGTCATCCACATAAAAGGGATGCAAGTTTATTTAGGAGAATATTCAAGTCTCCTGTGGCAAAGGCCTTGAACAAGTAAACGAAAAGCACCAGACAGTGTTGGGGCTGAGAACGAATGTGCGAAGAGGATGCCTCGTAAGGGTTGCGAAGGCCCTCTTCATGTGGAATCTGAGTTTTAAGCCAAGATTCTGTGATGACAAAGATACCTGGGTTTATGTCACTGATCATCACGTTTATATGATCAAACTTGAGAAGTAGGCTTCGTACATTTAAGTAGAGTACACAAAGCCCACAGAATTCAATATGAGAGGTAATTTCATTAATAGCTGAGTTAGGAGAAGCAATATTAAGGAGGGAGTTATTTAAGGGGGTGGAGGACAATAGAGAAGAAATTATAGGAACAGGACTTATTTTAACAAGATTATTAAAATTGCCCGGTAACAGTGAAGTAGGGAGGAGCAGATGAAAATCTTCATCACTTAGAAAATCAAATCTATTGACAAGTAAAAGTCAGGTGTCGAAGATGATAATTTTGTGAGCCTACTGCACTTGTGTGCGCGTAAGAGGCAAGGGCATAAGGCATATCTGATGTGAAAGTTGACAGTGCTGAGGTCCAGATGATGCACAATAAGCAGCAGAAGAAGGGCTGCTACTGGACTAGACAAGGACCAGACCAAGCCAGATCAAATGTGAACACACCTTAAGAGACACAAAAGGAGAGGAATATCATGCTGTAATGGAATATTATGAGCATACCGTGGGATTTGGGATTTGGCTAGACCCTGTTCCACATCCATATCAGAGCTGTTGAAGTCGGTGAGGATCAGGTTAAAGTTGGCATCTCCGGTCTCTTTCACCAGTGTCTCCATGTCTTTTATCAGCAGGTGCACCCACTTGGCCTGGTTTTTCACTGACACACACAGATTCAGGTTTCAAGTCAATTATAACTTCTTTGCTTACAAGCTATTGTGGCTGGATTGAATATCAGGCTTGTTCCAAAGAGTCCAAATCAATACTGTATGAAATATCAGCACACTAATCTCTCTTTAAAGAAAGGGCATTATACTTTTAAAAGTGTTAAATGCTAACACATAACATGTCCCCCTTCACTCCCCCTTCAAAGCACTATCACAAAACAGTCAGCATGCATCCCCCTAATGAAACTACTGCACATCGCATCAGGTTTGCCAAGTTGCTGCATAGAAATAACAGATGTAAATGAGTTATAGATTTTGTTCTTAATGACACAGGGATATTCAAGGGAGAGATGTAATGTAATGTAAAGTTTATACAGTGCGTTGAATGGGCACTCAAAATGTTTTACATCAAAGAATCACACACTTTAGTGTCTTGCCCAAGGACACAAGTAAAGTATGCATCTGTGGGAGCTAAGATCAAACCATCAGCCGCAGAGCGTGAACTCTGACAAACCAACACACTAAAACTACTTTAAACTCATCACGCAGAACATTTATAATGGCAGTGTGACTATGCGCAAACCCATACAAGTAAAGGGGAAGCTTTTTCTCTTTGAAAATTGGAAAACAGACTCATAAGCTGAGCGCGAATGTACCATGACCATACATTGAGATCATTGAAAGACAACACGCTCACACTCCGCTCTCATAGACGGACTTAACGCTGTGTGGAGAACCAGGACACACTTTTGGAGTCATACTTGACTGGGACACTATTAGGGAGGGGGGGGGGGCGTCTAACCAAGTAGGGACTAGACGTATGGGTGGTGGGGAGGTACAGGGAAGATTAGTTGGGAAGGACAGGAAGGAGGGAGGTAGGGTGGGCACGGGGCAAGAGGGGGGGGATGACCTGGGAGAGGAGGAGGGCAGACTACGGGGAGAAGGGGAGGAAGGGGAGGAAGAATGGGGTAAAGACGATATTAAAACACAGATCTGAAAATAAATTTGGGAAATTTAACTCTTCATTAACTAACTGTCCAGAAGCTTGTGATAATATTAGGAAATGGATCCAACAATACACAAAAGAAAATGTTAACACATCTGTGAGCTCTGCCACAAAATGGGATGCAGTGAAAGCTGCCATTAGAGGTCATTTCTTTTACATCAGCAAGAAAAAAGAAACAAACAAGCAAGCAGAGGAGCTGCAGAAAAAAAAAAAACAACCCTAAATGAACAAAATCACACAATCACCAACACCAGAAAATATGAAGAAACTAAGTGAAATAAAACTAAATTCAACCAAGTACAAACAGAACAAATTAAGAAGATGCTACTCTTCATCTGACAAAGATACTATGAATTTGGAAATAAACCAACCAGATTAATGGCATACCAGTTGAAAAAAGAACAAGGAGAACGCACTATTAAATGCACATATTCTACTGAGGGAAGCCTCAAATTTGATATTGAGCCAATAAAACATAACTTTCTAAACTTTTATACGCAACTATATTCAACAGAAAATACAATAGAAACTGAGGCAACTAATTATCTGGAAAAAATACCCCTCCCTATTCTATCTGATCAAGATAAAAACAATTAGATTCTGCATTTACAGCAGACAAAGTCCAGAAAACTATTTTGTTATTGCCCTCTGAAAAGTCACCAGGCATAGACAGATACATAATAGAATTTTATAAAACCTTTTGGCCCCAATTTACCCCTCTGTTTATGCCTTGGCCCAATGATTTCTGTGAAAAGGGTGTACTCCCCCAATCAATGGACACAGCAATCATATGTCTTATTCTTATTATTACCAGCTGACTTTAAAATTATCTCAAAATTTACTGTAGAAAGATTACAAAATTACGTCCCACAGCTTATTAACCCTGATCAATTAGGTTTCACTAAAGGTAAATATCCATCTGACAATATCAGAAGACTTGAACATTATTGACCACTCAACCCTATTGAAACAACAGCATTAATTCTATCTTTAGATGCAGAAAAAGCGTCGAGTGACCCTACCAAGTGCTAAAAAAAAATTAACCTTAAGGAAAGCTGTATTAGATTTTTTTTAACCTGGCAATAGAACCCTTTGTAGATAATGTGAAAAAGTTACCTCCCACTCTGAGTACTTATGTTGTGTATAACATTCTGTGTGCCTGGCAAGATGTTAAAAAATATTATGGCCTTTCAACATCCATATCAACGTTAGCCCTGCTATCCTCAAACCCTGACCTCCCAAGCTCAATCGGAAAATCATTGTTGGTAAATTTGAGAAAACTAACGAAGTTACATCAATTATTTTAAAAACTATACACTTAAAAATTTTTCGGATTTAAAAGAAGACTTTGGATTACTAAAACAAGACTTTTATAAATTTGTCAAGATCCCAGTCTGCCTTGTGTTCTGTGCTGTTTTCCCCCTCCCTTCTATGTCAGAGCCTGAAGCTGGGCGGACATTCTGGCTCCTCCCATGCACACCTGCAACTAATCTCTAATCAAGCTGCACCCGGGAAGGATAAAGGGACCAAGGACCTGACACTCAGCGCCAGATCGTTGGCATATCCACAGTGGTACAGCTCCGCTTGGCTCAGTCTCATGTTTTGCATTTGTTACTTTTCTCTAAGTTAGATGTTTTTTGCTCCTCGTCAGATCCCGCACCCTGGACCCGCTCAGCTCCTCTGCCTCCGACCTAGCCCTCCACGACCGGTATCAACCTCACACCCTCCAACCCAGTTCACTTCGACTGGTACGGATTACCTCGTCTCTGACCCCGCTTCCGGACTACTACTGATCAACTGTCTGATCAATCTACCTTCATTTGCATATTACAATCTGTAAATAAACATTGTTAAACTGTTACCCGAGTTCTGAATCTTTGGTGCCCCTGTCAGTCATTAAGACAGATACGTCCTACAAAGACGTCACTGTATGAAAACATTTGGCAATGGAGGCTTCAGAATTGGAGAATATGCTATCAAATTTAAAATCCTTGATGTTTTTTTTTCCTAAAGTCTATAAATTCCTAGCTAAACAAGAGGAATCATCTCTCACTTCTCTAAGACATATGTGGCAAAAAGACTTGGGTGTTGAATTTAAAGATGAGCAGTGGAGTAATACTATGAATAGTATCTTTTTAAAAAGGTCAAGTAATAGAATATTAGAAAAAAATTACACATTTCTGCATAGAGTGTACATGACCCCACTCAGTATGAATAAAATGTATTCTAACTTGTCTCCTAAATGCAACAACTGTAATCTCACATAGGATCCTATTTTCACATGTTTTGGAAATGCAGTCAACAAAAAGAGCTCTGGAATTTAATACGTGACCTTACTGCCAAAATCGCCAAAAGATATCGCCTTAAGATATCGCCTTAAGATATTTCCTATAAGAAGCCTTTTTGCCATTGAATATGATATAGAAATGAGTCCATTATTACAGAAAAAGGCTATCATATCATATTTATCAAAAAAAAAAAAAAAAAAAGAAGGATTTTCTTTAATTGGAATAAAGACAGTCCTCCAACATTTGGCATGTTTAAACAACTGCTACAAGATATTTCGATGGACCTATATAACAATTTATGGGGATGCCTTATTGACCTCTGACATTTCAAATGGGGAAGTAAATCAAAGTCCAGACCAGAAATCAATGTAATGATAAAGGAAAAATCATGAAGATCACAAAGGTTATTATTCTAATAAAATGTATAACAGAGATATAATATTACATAAACTAGAGAATTAATAATAATTATAATGAAAACTACTGTAACTATAGGTTTACAATGGAAGTAGAGTGCATAAATAATGTCTGACATATCAAATATTAGTGGCAACTGTACTGTGGAGAGGGGGCTGATGGTGACTAATAGAGAACCATTAAAAAGATGGAAATATATTATTTATTTTATTTTTATTTTACTACAGTTATTTCTTATATTATATATTGTTTTGTACGTGCTTGTATGCACATGTCGTGTCTATTTGTAAACACTTGAGTGTTTACATACTTTATTTGGGAACTGTGCCTGATCTGTTTGTGGGTATGCGAGTGTTTGTGTGCGTGCGAGGATGTATGAATATATAGGAATGTGTTAATCTTAATGTACTTGTGTATGTAACAGTTGTGTTGTGTTCCTGTGCTTACCTGGTGCCCACCTGTAGGGGAGGGTGGAGGGACGGAAGGGCGGGCAGGATTGTGATATGTTAAAATGTAAAAATGTAAACAATTACCTCAATCAGCCTATGGGCCAATGACAGCTCTACCAACAATGTTTATGTCAGGAGTGGGATTTGAACTGCCAACCTTCATATCATTGGACAAGCATTACCAAGTCTAAGAGACGTTTGCTACAAGTTACATTTACTTGAGCAACTTTTTAGAGAAATTGTACTTTTCAGAGTACTTTTCTAGCAGCATACTTTATACTCCTACTTGAGTAATTTCATTGAAGTAACAATACTCTTACTTGAGTAAAGGTTTTGCTGACTCTTCCCACTGTAAGTCTAAGTGACAAAAAACTTTATGTTGACAATATTTAACGATTTGAACATGTGTTTCTTGCAGTGCTCCTTCAGATATAATTTTGTTTTCTTAGTTCTCTCTCTATCTTTTGAAAATACCACATTTTGTGCAGTATTTAATGCGTTATCCTTCAAATTACATTAACCTCAAATGTTATTCTTTAAGTTACACTTACTTGAGAGGTAGTAGATACCTTTTTACTCTTACTTGAGTAATATCATGGATCACTACTTTGTATTTCTACTTGAGTTACTCTTACTTGAGTACAACTTTTAGCTACTCTACCCACCTCTGATTAAATAATAGTACTTTCTTTTATTATCATTTTATGACTATGTCTTATATTATCTTTCAGTCATCCATAGGTTCGATAGTGGTCCATGGGCGTATACTAGTCTATGTGGCCTTATACTTGTTCTGATACCTGCTCAAATGTATCTAGTTTCAACTAGCTTTAGTATCAATTAGTATGTGATTTTCGATACTTAAGTCTATTTTGAAGTACCCTTATTCTTATGTGAATACAATTTTTGACTACTCTACCCACCTCTGACCTTCTGCATGTGAACAGAAAGTAGGAAGGGCGGGGCTATAGTGTTAATATCAAGCCCTGCATATGTTTGAGAAAAGCAACACGGCTGCAAACCTGGTATGACAAAGTGGACGGTTGCCTGAGGATTCCAGTTAAAGCCTGTGGGGTAGCAGAGTTTGGGGGACTCAGGGTCCTGGTCAGGGGTCCTCTGGGCGTAGATGTACTGTGAGAGCCGATGCAGTGTCCCAGTCTCATCTCTCACCACCAGCTCCACAAGGTACCGCCTCCCTCTCTGCACATCAACATTCAGCACCACGTTGGCCACATGCGCCAGAGTCCAACTGCGCATGACAAACAATGGGAGGTTAAAGGTGCTATATTATGCACAACTGACTTTTAAGACATGTTATAATATTGTTACCCCAGAAAAAAAACATACCTGGAGTTGTTTTTTGTTTCATTCACATACATTTGACTAATCCTTTATTATTATTCTGTCTACATCTCCAAAGCTCAAAATACTTTGTTCCACCTTGTCATGAAGCAGTAGTTTTCAAGTTAACAGCTCCTTTTACCTTTAGTTCAGGGGAGATTGGCAATTCCAGGGCTGAATTATCCAAATGATTCTAGTGAAGGCACTCATCCTAAATATGTAGGGTTTATGAATTAAACATGTGTGAATGAAACACAACTCTGAGTATGTTTTTGATGAGGAAACAACATTATAACATAGATCAAAAACAGCATATTATGGACCCTTTAAAGTTGATTTGGTAGATTAATATATATTTTTTCTAATTATTACCGGGTAGCATATTCCCCAAGGTAAAATGGGAGTAGCAGTGACTTCTACAATGGAATAACTCTACCTATGTCATCAATTCTATCCAAAATGCAGACAATTTACACACAAGAAAGGCATTTTTCTGACCCATTAATCATTGATTCAACAAACCATTTATTTTTATTTTTCAAGTCATAATTATTGCATAAATGTGTTTAGTTTTGACCTTTGTTAACATTATGATCGCTAGGTCACAATGGTGGAGTTATCTCTATATATGTCATATCTGGTGCTTGTAGCCAACCAGGAGGTACAATTATAAACAAATTGTACAAAATTACAAAACTAGAAAAGACCAGGCAAGCTTTTTTAGTAAAATCTTAAATCTAGTTATGTTAACTATGTTTTAGTGGTATGTGTAGTCTAACATGCCAAGTGCACGTTAAACAGTACCACACCCACCCAGCTGATCATATGGAGCTAGTTTGTGTACACGCGCTCCACTGTCCCGGTTATGATCCAGTTTTCAGAGTATCTTTGCTATGCGTGTCCATGTATACACAGTATCCTGATTTCAGTATCCTGGATAAGGCAGTATCCAGGTTATGAGAAACCAGGATACTCTCACTGGGATATTCTGATGGTATTCAGGATACTGTGGCATGCAGACCTAGTATCCTGATTTTTTAAAACTAATGCTGTACTGAGCATGTGCGAACTGAAGTAACAAATATGGCAGGAGCAGCAACTTTCCCAAAATTAATTTTTATTATTATATTATTATTATACTGATAAAGACAATACAGCAGTGTACTGCACAAACATTATCATTTAAATCCATATTAATTTCTGTTGTGCTGCTCTCAGACTGAACTGATATTGTGGGCCACAGTCTTGCGTTCTTGTTTGTATGTCATCTTGGCCCTTTGCCAAAGTTTCTGGCATGTTTAGCTCCTTGCTTCTTGAGGGTAATGAGATTCCACATGTATAAAGGGTAAACATCATATCCAGAATGCTGTAATAACAGGATATGATTCATAACCGGATGCTTGAGCGCATGTAACTGCACTCGGCAATAACACAGGTGGGTCAGTTAGAGTTATACAATACACAATACAGGCTTACAGCTGGTTTATGAAGGACAGGAAGGATGACATAAAATGACAATAAACTACCTTTAGGTCTATAACAATGTGTAACCAGTGAGCAGAGGGCAAAGCCATGGCTAGCCTGGATTCTGGACCAAGCTCATCAAACAGTCCAACAACCTTGCACATGCAAAAACATTAACAATGTCCCATACTAGCAGTCTGTGGTGATGACTGTAAAACTTTACATGCACAGAGTTCTCTGCTTACGCACATCAGTCAGTTTATTTGGGATGGGACAAGATCTCATAGCACAAGATCTTGCGAGATAAAATTGCCAGAAGACTGTGTACACACGAAAAAAAAAATTACCTTGTGACATTTTTTTCCCCCATGTGAATTGGACAAAAAAAGATTATGTGTTGTTGTCTCTAATAGTTCACAAAAGCAGTACTAGAATGGCAACAAAACATTCAATAAAATAAGTAAAAAATCGTGAGGCCAAAATTGGAAACTCATTCACAAAATTTATATATTAGGAAATATGTTAAAGTCCCACCCCCACCGATATACTACTACAGCCCCCTGTCTTCTCATTCTCAGTATATGGACAGGCCATGACTCATGAAAGCTTAGAACCTCCAGAATTCACACTGCAAAGGCTGCATTAGCACTGATTAATGATTGGCTGCTACTGCTGGGTTTAGGTAGTGAAGATTTAGAACCTTTTAGGTTTAAACCAACTG
Source organism: Periophthalmus magnuspinnatus (assembly GCF_009829125.3). Taxonomy (NCBI): domain Eukaryota; kingdom Metazoa; phylum Chordata; class Actinopteri; order Gobiiformes; family Gobiidae; genus Periophthalmus; species Periophthalmus magnuspinnatus. Next base: position 13,491,206 of record NC_047131.1, on the reverse strand, counting down.
GATTTCAGCATTGAAACACAACACAAATGAAAGACTCATGTGAGGCTAATTCTGGATTGAATAATCACCTTGAGAACCAAAACAGCAATTTATAACTTACACAACTTGGCCATCATAAGAATAAGTCAGCAATAGAATTGTAAGCAGTAAAAGCTATATTTGATTTGAACACATCTACCTCATATTTGGGGATAAGATGTTTACGTAATTTAACATCCAAATGTTGCATTTCAAAATCTTCCTTCTTAAAGCACACCTCCTCCTTACCGTCCATGCCTCTGGGTGATCTTGTCCAAGTAGGCCCCCACTACGCTTTGCACCTCAGCCTGCTGAGCCTGAATGTTCCCGGTCACTCTACAGTCCATGTTGAGGGCGTGTGACTTCTGGCCCTGGTAGTCTATGCGCTTTACCTGGAATGTCTGTGACCATTTATCTGCAGCATTGCTGTTCTCGTTTATAGGCATGCTCTGCACTACTGGCTCCCCCAGCTCGTCCCACTGATCGGGGCTGATGTCTCCAAAGTCTGAGGGGTAGATGTTTTGGACCTCTGCTTCTGGAGCTTTGGCCATTTTTGTTAATTTCATTACTCTTCTAGAATCTACATGCTGCAATGGATTTAATACACGTGTCTCTGCTCCAAGTTGATTTCTGTCTAGTGCTATTTTATGTTTTGATTTAGTTTTTGACTTTTTCATAACAATTTTTCTGCCTTTAGATTTAACTGGATCTTCATTATTGGTGTCAAAATTGTTGTTAACAGAAAGAACTTTGCGGCCTTGGTTTTTGCCAGAGGGATCTGAAACACACAGTAGAAATAGGGTAGAGGTGGTCAGTACTTAAGTAACATGTACAGTACTTAAGTACCGGTAATGACTTTGAGGATCTGTGCTTCACTAGAACTTCAACTACTTTAGTTGAGCACTTATTACTTTGACTCCACAACATTTGAAAGACATGTATACTACTTTCTACTTCAATAAATAAATAAATAACTAAATAAATAAATAAATAAAAAAGGTTCTGAGTACAAAACACTTTTGTGGAGGAGTTTCCATGTCTTTTGACCAGAGACTACACAAGTCAATGATTATTCAATTTGTTGCGACTTGGATTTAATATATGGTATGGCTTGTTGACAAATATGCAGTTCTAACAAGTGTTGTTTGCTTTTTATTGCATTTATTTTATTTATTTATTTTTGGGAATAGTAAACTATAAACTATAGGTTAATTGCCTTACAGTTTGCAATTTGCCCATTCTAACCAGGTATGTCCTTAGTCTTTCTACATGCTGGACTGAACAGTAAAATAATAAACAATAAAACAATAATACCAAAATAGATTTAGCATCTTATCTTTAGACATAACCTACTGTATTTTATTATTTTTGAAACAGCAAAGTTATCATTCACAACACTTCTATTAAAATTATTGGCAAAAAAGCACTTTCAATACTTGTGCTTGTGTCTGCTATATAGTTATAATCTATTGTGTCCTTAGGCAAGACACTTCACCCATATTGCTTAGGGTGAAAGTGATGTGTGCGTGAATGATTGGTGGTGGTCGGGGGGGCCGATGCCGCAGATTGGTAGCCTCGCTTCCGTCAGTCTACCCCAGGGTAGCTGTGGCTACAATAGTAGTTTACCATCACCAAGTGTGGAAATGAATGAATAACGACTATAGTGTAGCACTTTGAGAGGCTTTGAAAAGTGCATTACAAGTGTAAGCCATTATAATTCACGCATATCACGCTAGCGAGCAGCAGATTTTTTCTTTTGTGCAAAATGCGCACTCAATCCTACGTGTTTCACAGATTAAGAATAAAATTGGAGAACGAAGAAAGTACAGAATAGTGGACGTATGCCGGTGGTGGTGAAGACGGGTGTTGATTGACAATATGGCGTCTTGAAAGTAAGCGATTAAAGATTGCTCAAATTTGCAAGAATCAACTTCTACAGGGTAGATGAGAAGTTGAAACAATTATCACATGGTTAAAAGCACTGACAAGTGGATTTAGCTTTAAGTACACAGCAAATACTTCAATACTTTAGCAATAATTTGACAGCGCTACTTTTACATTGGATTTTGATTTTTATTGGAGTAATACAAGTGTTTTAGAGTCATGAAAAGCAGTACTTTTTCCACCTTTGCAAATAGATCAAATTAAACAATACTAAAAAGACAATGGTAAAAGGCACACCCTACCTGTTTGAACAGGACTGTCCAGAACCATGTTGTTACCAAATACATCCCTGTGGAGGAGAGGGGAATTAGCAGGGGAATTGTTATAGATATAAAAGATACATGAACTGTGCCACACTTTTCTTATATAGTTACAAGTAAAGTGTGTTACTTTAGTAATAGTAGTGAAAACAAATATATAAAGTACTAAAGAATAGGCTACATAGTCAATACTGATTCTGCTACCATGATAAAAAAAAACCCCACTCTTTATTCATTTTCAACATTAAACCGTAGTACTTTCTTTTATATTAGCATGTGGCCCTATATCTGTGTAATTCCTCCTTCGTCGTTCATTCCATAGTGGTCCATGGCATATACTAGTCTATGTGGTCTTACTTGGTCTGATACGGATCAATATCATTTTAAAGATATTCAGGAAAGGTTCTTTTCTGTCCTGTGAAGGTGACTTTTTATGACTTTTACTAGTATTGCCTAGTATCAGATTTTTGATACTTCTGACAACCCTAATAAGCAGTAGTCAGGAAAGAAAGTAGAAAGGTAGCAGTGAACTTTGGGAGAAGTAGTAGAAACAGTGTTGTAAATCTAAGGAATAATAATAATAATAATAATAATAGTAATAATGCCTTACACTTGTAATGCGCTTTACAGGCTTGTCAAAGCCTCTCAAAGCGCTACACTATAGTCATTATTCATTCATTTCCACACTTGGTGAAGGAAAGTGACTTCAAACTGTTCAAATGCAAAGCCTTTTATAACTGGGACTCCAAAGATTTTAAGGGGCAATATTGCAATTAGAGATAATCATAGAGCCGATATTAGATCAAAATTGGGCTATATAACAGCCCAAAAATATCGTCAGAGCTAAACAATTAGTACAACTGGTTTTACTCATATGCTCAGAGAAACCAGGATATGGATATCTCTGAATAGGCCTACATGAGGAGTATCTTGGTTGCTATGGCAGAGATATAGCAGGTAGCTAAACCTTCCTAACTTTTTTAATTTCTATCAACAAGATACACAGTCAAATAAGAACATAAGTGTATTCAGTAAAAGGTATTATTAACAATAGAAAAAAGTCCCACAATGTCAGATCTGTCTGAGAGCAACATAAACAGGCACAGGAATTAAAAAAAATTGCAAACCATGCCTTTATTGTACAGTAGGCTGGTAAGCTATAGTTAGTGTATAGGTATAAAACAATATGGTTTTAAAAGTCCTGGTAGAAGTTTGAGTTGTTTTGGGAAGGTTGCTTCCCACCATAGGCCTATTTGTTACATCAGTTCACACATGCTCAATACAGCACCAGTGTTGAGATATGTGTCTACATGCCACAGTATGCTGAATACTATCAGAATAGTGAGAGTATTCTGGTTTCTCATAATTGGGATAATGGCTGATCCACGATACTGAAATCAGGATACTGCCTTTACATGGACACACACAAAACCAGGTACTCAAAATAAAACAATCATAACCAGGATAAGTTACTCTAGTGTTTGTATACATGTCTCTTTCTCTTTGCTTGTGAGGGCTCTTTCATGCTACAATTCCTTGGACCTTCACACTGTGTGATAAAGGTGCTTACGGCTTGATGCTGTAGTAACAGATTTCATCCAGGTGGGTCAGCCGGGTGTGGTCATTGGGATAAATGTAGGACAAGTGGACCTGAGGAGAGCACACACTTAGCTTTGTATACACTGTTTGACATAACCTGGCAGAGTGCATTGTGAGATAAGGCACATACATAGTTGAGTCCTTCGTAACGTCCTAGTCTCTGGCCTTTGAGAGTGTAGCTGGGGTTGTACTCACAGTCTGGCAGAAGCCCGCTCACAAGGCTCAGGTTTACTAAAGGCACTACAGTCACACAAAGAGAAATGAGGTCAAAACAACTTCATATTGAAAGATTTTTGTGATAATTGAACAAAGCTTTTCTGAGGCTAAGTGGTTCACAACTTTTTTGTCTCGAGTGCCCCCTAAGCCTTGTCTCACACTTCAAGTACCTCTTATAAACGGTATAAATTCCTCAGTCAGCAAGGTATGTGGTTCATGTGTGTATACTAATCTGTGTGGTTTTACTTGTTCTGATACAGCTCAAGATTATTCTAAAACTATTCAGGAAAAGTTCATTTCTATCACGTGAATGTGACTCTTTTTTTTTTACAATACCTACTCAAAGTATCTGTTTTCAATATTAGTTTAAGTATTGATTAGTAGCTGATTTTCAATACTTTTGGCAACCCTGCTTCTAATATTCTGGCACGTCAACAAATCATCTGGAAGTCTGAAAGTGAGTGGGACTTTCAGCGAGAGCCATGTTATTGCATAGTAGCCCTCAAATGCTCTAGATACTGGGCTTGCCTTCTCATGACCCAAATAACAAATATTTGATTTCAATGATAATATTTTTTTGCTGATTCACCCTGGTTGATATTGAAACAAAGTAGGCCTACTCAATTTCTTCTGGGTCTACCACCCACTGAATATGGTCCAAGAACCTCATTATGGTCTTGATGTGAATACACAACAAAACAACAAAGGTAGATGGTTCACCTCGGTACAATGTGTCCCTCGGGTCTTCCCTCTGCATATCTGGGAGTATGCTTCGCTTTTTGCCATGACGCTGTTCATGACTGGCAGCAGTCTGAGGGATGTGAGCAATATCACCAATGAGTTTAGGTGACTCATCTGTGGAACAAATACAGTGGACAGGACATTTAGGTTTGACAGGGGATACTGTATTTGACTTATCTACCTTATGAACACTTCTAATGAGCTGTATTCACTGCTAAATAGAGAAGGCCCCGAGATGATTATCCAGTTATCACATGAGTTTCTCATTTGGGTTTCAATGCTGAAATCCAGTTGGTTTAAACCTCTCTGACCTGAATTGTCACTACCTATCCCCAGCACCTGCAATCATTTATTAATCAGTGCTAGTGCAGCCTCTGCAGCTCAGTGAGTGAATCCTGGAGGTTCTGAGCTTTCACATGAGACATGGCCAACCCATACACTGTACACTAGTAGACTTACTCACAGAGGGACGAGTAACCAAAACTTTTACTCAAGTATAAATACTCTTGTGAAATATATTATTATTAATATTACTAAAGTAACATGTAATCTGTGTTTTTGCTGTCACATGCATTGTTCAGTACTTACCCACATAGAGAGAGATATGATCTGACTGAATAATCTCAAAATCCTGAGTATGATTCGGGAGCCTCCACTGGAAAAAAAAACGTATTATAAATGCCAGTAGTTTTATAAAATGTAATCAAATGTTTTTGCAGGGTGTGTACTTACTGCCACTGCCACATGGTCATTGCCAGTGTCCTGTTTGTAAATCACCTCGAAAAAATACTTCATCTGAGAAAACAGACTGTAGACAGACAGACATTCGTTTCTGTTATTTTAGTGCAACTCTGGAACCCAAATTATGTGTTTTCATTTCTGCATATAAGAGGTAAGGCTAGTCGACTAAAGAAATTCTTGGTTGTCTGAAAACATGTCCTGCTGATAGATTAACTTGACTAAAAAGGGGGCATGGCAAAAGCTCTCAAAACTGTTATGTATCTCTATGTATTGGACTCAGACTGTATTCACAAGACTACACCTGCAAGGGAGTTCATGTAAAAACAACTATATATGCACACTATATACATGTACTGTTTTTTTCACTGTCTCACATTAAATCAGACTAAACTTTTCCTGTTTTAGGTCAATTAGGATTACAAAAATTATTTCTATTTGTTAAATGCCAGAATAATGAAAGAAGGATAACAAAAAAAAAACATTACTTTCTTCAAAGTCAAAAGATTACATACAATAAGATTCCATTTAAACAGTTTGGGAAAACCCAGATGATAATGTCATGTCTTTGGAAACTTGTGATTGGTTTATTGACAACATTTGAGTTCATTAGAGATACACCTGTGGTTGTATTTGAAGACACACCTGAGACACACCTGAAACACACTGCTTCTTTGTGTAACATCATGGGAAAGCCAAAAGAAATCAGCCAAATATTAGGAAGAGAATAGTGGACTTTCACAAGTCTGGTTCAACGTTGGGTACAATTTCCAGAATTTTGGTAATCCTAACTGAGTTTAGTCTGACTTCATGTCAGACAGTGAGACAGTTTGTAGTGTATTCTGGTTTCAACTGTATATAAAGACAGATAGCAAAAGAAAAATAAAATCTGTAAACTGGACAAAACATTGTAAGAGTAAGACGTGTCGCAGCTTCCTAACAACTTCCTAAATTGTGAATCCGGGGTTTACATATAAATACTAATAAATATCAAATCTTCAGCTAACGCACTCACTTTTGTACCAGATTCTTATAATCTAAATAAAATAAAGTAGTCGACTAATATAGATTTTAGTCCACTAAAACCAATTAATTGACTTAATAACTAAAGGGCAACAGTCCTAACAAAATATATAAAATAAAAAATATATATATAAAAACCATAGCTGACTGCAACATTACTTATACTTGAGTACAAATTGTGGCTATTCTACTCACCTCTGGAGAGGGGTACAGGTGAAATGAATGTAGTAAGGTTTGGGGTGTTGTATCGTGACATGATCCACAATATAAACAATTCACAATATAAACAATCTACTTCCGTCCCAGCATTTCAAATGTTTGGACAAATGACTTCAGCAGAGTGGAAACTATTTACTTTGTTGGCTACGTTCACAGTTCAGGCTGAACCAGATTTTTTTTTTACCCAAATGTGACGTGGATCTGATTTGTTCATGTCAGTGGCTATGTTAACATGCACAAGAAAATCTGATTATATTATCTGATGCTCTGAATTTTAAGATGATTTAAATGACAAGTAAAAAGCAAAATCTGGTGTGAGTAATCAGAGGGACCATGATCAGAAAGAAATCAGATGATGTTGCTGTCCCTATGTCATTTTAATATTCTTACAATTCTAAAAATCTTATAATTATCTGACACACTGGCTGCATATAACAGGCCCAATCTTATTTTTTCAAATGCAACCCAGGCCACTTTCATATGTGGAAATAAATCAAAGTGATTTCTGATCTTTGTCACATTTTTCACTGGAAAAGGCTGAAATTAAACACAATCATCCATTCAAACATCTGCCAGACAACAGCACTGGAGCTAAAATAAAGTGAGATTTTACAGTTACATAATATTTTATAAGAATGAGTCAAACATAAATATCAACTTAAGCCTATTTCAGGTGAAATATAACAATTTTAGGTAATTAAATATTGACAAATTGTTCTCACTAAGACATTTAAATAATATAGCCTGAGCCTGTGGCACAGCACAACTCCTGTTTTTATCCTGTCCTCTTCTGTACTAGGACTGTAGGCCTTTAGTCGTTTAACCAATTAATCAGTCAAAAATGGCTTAGTCAACCAAAATTTGCATTACTCAACTAATCATTTTTATTTTTATTATAAGGACAACAGCAGAAAGGTGAAGTAGTGAATGAGTGAATTAGCTGAAGATTTGGTATCTTTGGTATTTATATGTAAAAAGGCAGATTAAACTCATTAAAGTTTATTCTGTCATTATATAAATACATTGTTTCCTAGTATGTTTTTCTGGGTAAATAGTTGTTTTTGTTTTGTTAATTAGTGCAGCTTGGGTCAGATACACAGACATGCATAATGAGTCCCCTTTTTAGTTGTCTAATCAATCTGCATGACAGATTGTGCACATAGGCCACTTCAGGGCTAGTCCTTTCAGGGTTAGTGTCCATTACTCATTAAACTTTGACATAGTCACTGTTGCTAGCACACACAGCCTTGTGGTCTACATTCTGCTGAACCAAGCATTTTGTGGCAGTAATAAATTAATAAATGACTACTGTAAATAATCGGAATCGTTAACTAAAATAATTTGTCTTACGTTAGCAATGTAACTGATCAAACATCTGTGAATGAAACAAAACACAACTTCAGGTATGTTTTTGAGGAGGTAACAGCATTATAACATGGCTTACATCTCAGAGGAGCCAGCTTTGCATAATATTGGACCTTTGAACATTGCAATCACATTAAAGAAACACAAACCTTATGGGCACAGATTTCTGGTTGATATATTTATCATATTCTCCAGGAGCTGTCCATTCAGCACCAGTCTAAAACACAAAAGCACATTGTTTTGTACAGTTATGATCTGTTAAACGTAATCTTGCTGTGTGTTATATCCTACACAGCTGACATACCTTGCCAACCCAGGCGCGGAGCAGCAGGTTCAGAGGGGAATTGTCCGTACTCAGCCACAGCTCCGAGTTATCATCTGAACTCAATGCAAACACATAATCTCCTGAAAAAAATGCACATTTACAATCCTCTGTTTAAGGTACACTTTATTGTCCCTGTACTGAAAATGTATCCTCTGCATTTGACCTATCATGCACGCTGAACTTAAACTAACTGCAAGTGCAGTGCAGTTCAGGACTCGCGTGGGACCCATAAGACTTAGAAAGTATTTAAAATCATTGCACTGCCACACTGACCTGGGTCGAGTGTGGGTCAGGGTGAGGTGTGGGTCGGCAGAAAGAATCCACAGAATCTATTTTCCTCAGACACCACAGTGGTCTGGAGTGGTTTATAAATCATTAGACCTGCGTTACCAAGTGAACATGAAAACGCATTGTTTTGGTCAAATACACATCATAGCTGATGATGTTATTGTAACAGGCAATCTGCAAGTAACCCGTGCTGAACTAGCCCAGCCGTTAGCAGCATCAATTCCACTGGGGCAGCCTGTCAGGAGCAGTTAGTTAGTCTTTAGTCTTTATTTGAAGGGACAATGTACAGAGACATTATGCTCATAAAACAGAGATGTACTGCACCAGATTATAGCTAAACAGCTAGTTTAGCTATACAATGCAATTCACACATTCAACAATATAAAAACCACACAGTAGCACATATTCATCAGCTCACACTCAACATTCACATTACAAAAGTTAAAACATATTACATATTTTAAAAACATAGCACACCGGGAACAAAAAGTGGGTGCTTCAGTGCTGACAAGTCTGACCAGTCCATAGCCATTTGTTTAGTTCTTTTGAAAAGCAGTCATAGTTGGGTTGATTTTTGATGTCGTCCATGGATTTGGTTCCATTCTTTTATTGCATTGTAGGAAAAGGCTGACTGTGCAAAAGCAATTTTTTCAGTGATCAGTCACAGTGTAGCGCTTATGGATCCATCTCTAGATTTTGAGCTATTATGGGCAGAAGCGGATTACCTGAGCGGGAGGATGTTACCTATCGTGCAAGTAATGGATCTTTTTAAAGGTGCACTGTGTAAGTCTTCTGGTAGGGGGTCAGCCACCTTTTGGTTTAGAATATAGCATTAAACATATCTATTTTCCATTCAATTCTATGTGTTTTTAGTGCTTAAAAACATGCATTCTGTAAGCGATGTTGCCTCTCCACATGTCTGACTTATAACATGGCCTAGTGATGTCACCTGCTGTGATCCATGTAGATAGATTTGTTTAATACTATACTGTGGAACAGGCCAGGCAAAGAAATAACATCTCCATGGAGACAAGTAGGTGACAAACCATCAACCAGAAAAGCTACATAGTTTATCTTTAACATGTTCAATCTAAACCAGCATAGTTACCGTCAGCAGGAGGATGTATGTAGCCAAATATCCGAAGGCCGTACTGGTGCTGCTGTGGGGCCACCGCCAGCTTCTTGACTGTGGTCCTGACCTGAACAAAGGAGGAAACAGGAAACAGAGACATGAGGTTTAGAGCCATCCAAGGAACTCACATGGACACGTTGAATTCACCCAGCCATAAAGCTTAGGCTGCGGCCATGTTTGCATAGGACTAGAGAGTGGACAGGTTAGAATGGTTTGTCAAAATACTTTGAAAAACACATTATTTAGTGTGAAATGGGTAGCCTGTCCACAGATTTGACCTATAACTTGGTTTAGCTGACACCTGCCCTGTCTCCATAGAAGCGCCAAGTTACTGTGTTTGTTAAATCAATGTTTAAACTGTCAGAAAAAAAACAAATAACAACTTCCTTGTGCCTAAATATTTAAATACTTTGCATGGGATTGATGAGGTTCTGTTTTAGAACTCATTGCTACTTCTTGTATTTTCCAACTTACTTCCTGTTTTCAACTTACTTCCAACTCTAATTTGAAAAATAGCCTATATTAATCTGTCAAATGTACTGACCTACTAACTCCTGAGGGAAAATACTAAAAATATAATAATCAAGGCATTTAAAGTCCTATATTACACAAAAGTGACGCTTTTAGTCGTGTTAGAATGTTGTTGCCTCATCAAAAACACACCTGGAGTTGTGTTTTGTTTTATTCACACATGTCTGAGTAATCCTGCATTATTAGTCTGTCTACATCTCCAAAGCCCAGAACACTAGTTTTCAAGTTAACATCTACCCTTTACTTTTTGCTTAGTAGAGATTGGCAATTCCAGGGTTGAAATGATTCAAATGATTCTAGTGAAGGGCCCTGTTTCAAGAAGCAGGTTTAGTCCAAACTCAGATTTTGTTAAGCCTGAAAAGAGGCCAACCCAGAGTTTTCAGTTTCACAGAGAGAGTTAACCTCAATCCTGTGTCAGTCATCATAATAACTCACTCTGTGAATCTAACCTGGTCCAGGGCACCCTGAGTTTAACCAGAGTCTGCTCCTGAAGGAGAGCCCTAATTGGACAGTTCAGTTCCCCATTCACAGAAATCCTACAAACAGTTAAAACAAGGTTTGATGATGAGGATTTAACTTTGACTGAATTTATTTTCCAATTTTATACTTTTTCAATTTGTAAATGTATAATATAGCAAAACGCACTGCTTATGTGATTTCTTAAATTAGTTTGGTTACGTTTATCAGTCTAAGGTCAAGGAAATGGATAAATAAATTTTGTTAATTACTTAATTTAACCCATGTATGTAATGATACCTGCTCAAATGAGTATTTAGTGTCAATACTAGTTTTAGTATTGATTAGTATCTGATTTTTGACAACCCTACTCTTATTACTTTATTACTATTATTACTATCATGCTGCTACTAGTTCCAACTACTACAAATATTGCTGCCACTATTAATATTATCACTGCTACTACAAATGATACTACTGCTTATCCTCTGACAACTACTACTAATACTAGTCTAGCTAATAGCTGGGGAAACCACTATTAGACCTTTAAAGTCAATATATAAACAAACCTTAAGATCTTTAATAAAAACCCTCCATATTAGCCTCCATGATAATGCACCATCACCGTAACATCTTGGCAAAATATAATCTTTTAAGTCTTCAAAATTAAAGACTCTAAATGGGTAATACAGAAAATCAAAATGGCTTGGCTCCCGACTGTTTGAAGGACTACTACAACAAACTACAAAAGAACTACAACTAAAAGAACTACAACTACCCCACCTTTCGAAATGCTTTTGAAATGCCACTACACAAAGAAACATGCTGCCTGACTCCATAAAGTCATGTGTCACAATCAAAGGTTTTTAGATTTAATTAAAAAAAAGCACTTCAAGAGCTCTCAAAACAGTAAGATTAATCTCTTTAGGTTCTATGCTCCAATGGTTCTGGCTCTGTATGTATGATTGTGTGTGTCTCTGTGTATGGAAGGGTGTGGGAGTTTTAAAGCAAGTATACTTTTTGTGTTTCAATCCATTGTTACTTGTCTAACTGTACATAGTCCCTTTTGAAATAAATACACAAATAAATAATTACATAAAAATAAAATAGTCACTAGTACTGTGGCTAGTACTGTTACCACTATATATACTACTACTGTTTATCTTTGGACAACTACTACTGACAAATTACTACTACTACTGTACTAATGTTGCTGCTACTACTGTTATCATTACAATTACTACTACTGCTATAATTAGTTTTATTACAACTACTATTACTACGTACTGATGCTCCACTGCAACTACAAATGCTCCTACTGTTACCATTACTAATTCCAGCCTACTACTGCCTCTCAATAATATTGTTAAACTCTCCTATAGATAAATGCGCTTACATGTGGGTGAAGAGGGTAGTGCACGTTCTTACGGAGGGAATCCACCGAGCTGCCGCACCACTCGTCGAAAACATGGAGGTTGGCTTGTCCCATGTACTGCAAACAGAAGACAGACATATGGATGCATTGCTCAGTTTTACACTGTTATGGCTGAATAAAGTGCAAAGAGAGAAGGTATATGGACTTATCGCTCAATAACCTATATTTGGGGGCTCAATTGATAAACATGTATCTTTTATTTGCACTAGCGGAGATTTTTTTCTTAAGATTTTGTAGTACATTAACATTGGCAGAATTGAGACGGTGTAATCCCTCATTTGTCCAGGTGTGGGTCAATGTAGAGAAAGGTTTCAACAGTGATCATCGTGGATGTTCTCCAATTAGAGCTGTGCCATCTTTCTAATTGTGAATGATCATCTTGGGTCTTTTTAATGGAGACGTCTACAGCCAATCCTGACCATAGTTCTTGGAGGGTTTGGAAGGTTAATGATTAAAATTATGTCATGTTTGCGTTAGGTAATTAGTATTAACATTTTTGTCCTATTGCTCAGCCCTACCTCCATGAACTGCTGGGAGGAGGCTTTTCTAACCTAACCAACATTTCTGTTCAAAGACAAATTTACAAACATAGAACAGTTTTTCAACTATTTTTAAAATTATTTGCAAAATCATGTAACTTAAAGAAGACACATTATGCTTTTGGAGGGTATTTTGTACAGTATACAGTATTCATTTATATGTTTTTATTGTTGAAAACTGGCTATGTGAGATTTTCAACCCTGTGTATATGACCTGCATTTTTGGAAAAATCACAAGTAAGTACAGAGGACTGGGCAGAGATTGGGGGTAGGTGACCTTAAGCCTTGGGTGCAGCACAATACAGGATTACTCACATTTGCATGAAACAATCAAAATACAACTCTGAGTATGTCAACTTTATATAATATGTACACTTTAATGAAATTAAATAAAAAAACAAACAAACTTGTAATTTCCAATTCAATACTCTACTCCAATCATTAAATATAAACAGTACCATGTGATTGTGAGGTAGTCTAAGAGTAGGTAGATCAGTAGAACACACTAGCAGCTCAGTGAGGACCCTGACAAGTCTGGACGTGATTGTGAGTGTGCAGGGTTAGTAATTATAAAGCCCTACATGTACAGGCACATTCACTTCACCTCTGTTCTCCACGGCAACGGAGTGTAGTTCCTTCTCTGAACATCCCAATCCTCCACAGAGTCACTTTTGGAAGGAAGTGCCTGAAAAACAACAACACACGATTACTATATCTAATTATATCGGATTACAATATGAACAAGAGGGTTAGGGTTAGGGTTAGGGTTAGATTATCATTTTGTGTTAACTATGTTTACCTTTGTATAAGTGGGGAATTTTTCATCATTTTTGTAGTATTTAAAGGTTCACTGTGTAACTTTTCTGCTTGTGGACAGTCTGCCATCCACCTGGAGATGTTAATGCTTTGCAGGATTTGTCCCGGGTATAGCATTAAACTTATCCATCACAGAGATAACCAAGTCAAGATAGAGAGGTTAATGCCACACTGTGTAACATTCAAGGTAAAGCAATAACATCGGTATGGAGCCAAGCAACAGAAAAGTTACATAATGTACCATTTAACAACTTTACTGTTTAGCTGTGCTATTTATATATATATATATATATATATATATATATATATATATATATATATATATATATATATATTTTTTTTTTTTTTTTTTTTTTAAATTATTTTTTTTTTCAAGCAATCTAAAAAAAAATTGTGTTTTTTGTGGCTACTAATATTCTTTATTGATCATTGAACAAAAGTGAGTTTACCCATTGAAATGAAGTGGTTTTATCCCAGCTTCTGTAGACATAGTAACCTGTGGAAATGACACAAGGTAAAGAGGGGTTAGTTGTGTTTGCTTGATAAAATAAAAAAAAAAGAAAACAAAAATGAAATGCTAAACTGGCTTATTTTTGGAATAAAAACATGATTTCACCCTATTCATAGGTTTCAACGTCCTGTTACATGCAACGTTTGAGGAACCTATCAACAAATGTAATATTTTATGCTACTCGCCATGGCAAAACTCATATTTTTCCCATCACTCTGAAATCCATGGATAATTTGTGCTAGTTATTGTTCAGTTTGAATTCTACCCCTCACCTTAATATTTACAATCCTATGACATCACTTGAATGCAACTGGACAGCAATGGTAGCCCGAGGGTGGACTCTGCGGGTATATTAGGTACATCAAACAACACTGCACACATAGGTCCTGCAGTTCTTTGACTTTCTAACTCCCACAAAGACAGATGGTTTCAAGATCTGCAATTTAAACGTATGTATGTAGGGTTCAGGGGTGGTCAAAGTAGAAGTGCAGAATAAAAACCTTTCAGTCATAAGCACAACTAAACAGAACTGTTTGGAGCCTGGATTTAAACATTGTCAAAGTAGAGGCCTGCCTCACATCTTCAGGAAGACTGTTTCAGGTTTTAGCTGCAGAAAACTGAAATGCTGATTCCCCATGTTTAGTCCTGACTCTGGGCACCAGCAAGAGGTGTGAGATGTCATTTGTCACCTTGATAAGAGCAGTCTCAGTGCTACAGTGGGGTCTAAGAACCTGACTGTAAAACATCAAAGGAGTTGTTCATTTGGAGAAAGTTAATAAGCTGTTGGTAAAGAACGTTTTCAAGGATTTTGCCTAAGAATGGCAAATTTGAGATGGGTCGGTAATTGTTCAGTGCTCGAACACTATAAGCTTGAATGCAACTGGATAGCAATGGTAGCCTGATACACCAGAAAACAATGCACATATAGAATAGGTCCTGCAGCTCTTTGGTGGGGCTTTCTGATTCCCACAAAGACAATATAGATGGTTTCACGTATTTAACGTATGTATGTAGGGTTAATGCATGGTAAAAGTAAGGCAAGGCAAGCTTATTTGTTATAGCACAATTCATAAACAAAGTAATTCAAAGTGCATTACAGGATAAGAAACACATTAAAATCGCAATACAACAAATCAAAACATAAATAATCATCATGAAATTAACGTTAAAATAGAAGAGAATAAAAACCTTTCAGTCATATGCACAGCTAAAAAGAACCATTTTCAACCTGGATTTAAACATTGTCAAAGTAGAGGACTGTCTCACATCTTCAGGAAGACTGTTCCAGGATTTAGCTGCAGAAATGCTGATTCCCCATGTTTCGTCCTGACTCTGGGCACCAGCAGGAGGCCTGTCCCTGAAGTCCTCAGAGTGTGAGATGGTTCGTATGGCACTAACATGGAGATGTACTTTGGTGCTAGGCCATGGAGAGACTTGTACACAAGCAGAGCTGTTTTAAAGTCTATACTCTTGGCCACAGGAGCCAGTGCAGGGACAGGACTTATGTGCTCGTACTTCCTGGTTCTAGACAGTTTGGAGTGGCCAGCTCGAAGGTTGTTACAGTAGTCTAACCTACTGCAGACAAATGCATGTATAAGTCTCTGTAAGTCTGGTTTTGACAGTAAACCTTTGATTTTTGCAATGTTTTTAGATTGTAAAAATCTGCAGATGTAATTGATTTGATGTGGCTGTTAAAGTTCAAGTCTGAGTCCATTGTTACCCTAGATTTCTAGCCTGATTTGAAGGTTTTAGAGAGAGAGAGAGACTAGAGGTGACTCCTGATATGTTCTCTTTGTTTCTGTGGGCCTATGACTATGACTTCTGTCTTGTCTGAGTTCAGCTGGAGAAAGTTGCCTTGCATCCACACACTGATCTGTTGGAATCTAGTAGCAAAGTGAATCCACTGGTTCACCTGCTGCCAGTGAGACATAGATCTGAGTGCCATCTGCATAGTTGTGGTAGGACACATTATTGCTGCGTATTAACTGGCCTAATGGCAGACTGAACAAAAGGGTTCCCTCTGGGGCACCCCACAGGTCAAGGACGTTTTATCTGAGACAAATTTTCCAATTTCAAAAAAGTACTCCCTGTCTTCTAGATAGGACTTGAACCAGTTTAGTGCAATACCACAGATGCCCATCCAGTCCTCTAGTCTCTGTAAGAGGATCACATGATCGACAGTCTCAAAGGCAGCACTCAGATCTAATAGACAGAGACTTTGCCTGCATCAGTGTTCTAGGTTTCTTGGTGGGTGTTGGATTGTTATTTGCATTGTGGAACTGATGCCATTTTTGATGCCCTGAACCTTGTCATTAAAGAACACTGCAAACTCATTGCACTTAGATGTGAAAATTAGTTCTAACGGCAGCGGAGTTGGAGGGTTTGTTAATTAATGTTGCAGAACATGAGAGTTGTTACTGTAACTTCCAATAATGCCCGAAAAATACCTCTCCCTTGTTCTACATAAACTGTGGTTGTACATCGTTTCTCTGTAAATCGCAAAATGAACCTAGAGCTTTGACCTGTGCTTTTCCCACTCGGCCCTAAGGCACTCCCTTTTCTATGCCCTGAACGAGTAACCTTTCCTTATGTGCTTTAGTAGTGATAAGACTGCAAGGCAGTGTCCCACCCGAACTTGACCAGAACTTGGATGAGGGGTGAAATGTCTTCACCCTAAAACAACATAAAATTAAAATCGCATTGCATATTTAAAGTTGTAATTGCTGAAATTATTGAAGTTATATATATATATATATATATATATATATATATATATATATATATATATATATATATATATATATATATATATATATATATATATATATATATATATATATATATTTTACTTTCCTTCAGCTTTTCTTCACAAAGTACCATTTAACTGATGTAAAACTGTGATAAATATTTTCCACATGTACTATCCTAAAAAAAAAACAAGTCATAATTAGAAAAACAGAAAAACTTGTCATGAATATAGCATATAGCTTTAATTTAATCGTGCCCAAAACAAGTACTGTACATTGGCAAGATAACACACCTACTTTCTATAAGTGTCCTAGACACTACAAAAACAAGTGACAGAACCTTGACTAGGTCTGTGAGTGGCTGTCACAACAATACATTTTGAAGTGCGTTATAGTGTCGTCAGAATACTAAAATTTCTAACTCGATTTCAATACTAAGGATCTGATTCTATACCCATTCCAATACCAGTGATAATAATAATAATTAAAAAAAAAACAAAACAAACAAACACTCTTTTATTTAGACAATAGAATGTGATTTTCAACATTAGATCATAGTACTTTATTTTATATTACCATATGGCTTTATATCTGTGTAATCCCTCAGTCCAGGTAGATTCCATAGTGGTCCATGGGTGTATAATAGTCTATGAGTCTTATACTTATTCTGTGAATTAGACTTTTTAGTATTGATACCTGCTCAAATGAGTATCTAGTTTCAACATTAGTTTAAGTATCCATTAGTATCTGATTTTCGAAACTTTTGACAACCCAAGTTCGTTATATAAGCAAACACTTGAAATATATAAACATTTCAATAACACTATTATTGCTAAGGATTACAGAACCAGCCTATGACTACACCCTATGCACCCAGAGCATGGTATTATCCA